>NW_009609037.1:0-791 GCF_000690535.1 Cariama cristata
TTAGCTAAAGATGTAAATTCTGGAAGAACGGAAAAAAGGTTTTACCCCGAAGGACTCTGTTCTGTAGTACAGACAAACAAGAATCTTCCTACATCCATGTACTATCTGTGAGCAATTCCCTGTAAATTTCAGTGCTTCCTTAAAAATGTTTTGCAGTAGGAGGATTAGAGTGCCTGTTTTGTGGCCTTCAGCTGAAGGTCCAGCCTTGTTTCTGATTCCCATTTTGGATTCTAATTTCTGATTTCCAGTGGGTACACACAGCCTCCTGGGCCATGTGTGACTCACAAAGAGCTCCACTACACAAAGAGCTCCAGTATGACTTCCAAGCTGGGGATGCATGTCATCACCAAGGGCTATACTTGTGTAATCCACATCTCTGCCTCAGAGGGGAAGTGAGTTAGAGGAACTGCTGAAACTGAGATAGCGGGTTGCCCTAGGACTCACTTGGATATCCAACCTAGGTGAAGCTTGGAGAGGAAAAGTGGGAAGTGTGAGTACTCTGAGTATGTGATATCAATTACATGGCTGTTGGTATGTACTTTGATAAAGTTTGGTATGAAACCTTGGTGAAGGTTTTGGTGTGTAGCTCACAAGGTCAAGAAAGTTTGTAGTTGCAGCTTGGATATGTGCAGCAGACATAGTGATGCAAACATGCTTTATTGGGAGTTCAGGGCAGCAGTGAGGAATTTATCTTGATTTTGGCCTGGACTCATCCTTTCTGGCTTAGGGCTTAGTAAGTAAACCTTGTACCTTACCTACTCCGTGGAGAAAGATAGGGACATTGAGGGCCA
>NW_009609038.1:0-13420 GCF_000690535.1 Cariama cristata
CTGCGGTCGCTGCAGCACTTCTGTATCCTCTCTGACCGGGGAGGGAGGGAGGGAGGGAGGCACTGGGCCAAGCAGCTAAAGCCAGGTATGGCAGAAGTGAAGAAAAATATAGGCAGTCAATTGAAATATTAGAATACCCAACCTTTAGATTGATAAGAGGCGGAAGGAATCGGAAAGGTTCGTGTGCGATGATTGATATTACTGAGCATCCGTGAGACGCTCCAAATGACGGGGATGGTAGAATCACTGCTACAGCCTCTTCAGGCAAGACAAGAGGGAGGGAGAGCGGGAGGGAGGGAGGGAGGAAGGGCAGTCTCTGCCAAAGGCAGTCTGATGTGCCATAAATACTGACGGTTAGGGTACAGCTCCAAATGCCTGGAGATCCCTACGGAAAGAGCGACTTACCCGGGGTGGGGAGGAATCCCGTGAGGGTGAAGTGTCCACTGCAGACCACCGAATAAAATGGGAGTGGAAAGATCAGCTGCTCTCATATCCCTTCTTGGAGCGCAGAGAGAGGAACTATCCTTGATGTCTGATAGGAGATTTGAGGCCGGGGAGCAGATGCTGAAGGTCTCGTGCTACAGCTGAAGAAGCATCCCTGGGGTTTCTAAAAGCCGTACATAAGTTTGTAAGCACAAAAAATAATTGAAATCAGCTTGGGGTATTTCTGCGTCAGACCTTGTTTTCGTAGATCGTAATGACTTGGGCAGCAGGCTAGAAAATGATGGTTTTCTAGATACAAATGATCGCATTATTATTCCATTTCATAAGTGCCAGCAAAATGTAGTCCTGGGCACCCATATACCTTAAACTTCGAAAAAAATCCTATTCCCTAAGCTAACAACAGTTGCAAACAACAAGGAACGAGAGGGACTATTTAAAAATAAAAACAATAATTAAATGAAATTACAGGGACTTGGTTGATAGAAGTGACTATTGATAAAACAGATTTCCGTAATTCACATTATCTAGTCCTAGATGATATTTTGATTAAGAAAAGTAATACTAAAAATATCAACGTGGCCTATATTCAGTGGACTAAAAACTGGTAACAAGATACAATTTAGAAAATAAACATCGGTAAGATACTGGTATGCAGTGGGTGTTTTGAGTAGACTCGCAAAGAGATTTTTTTTTTGTTGTTTTGCTCAGTACTGTTCAGTATCTTTATCAATGACCTGGAAGAAAATATATAATCCCTGCCAGTAAAAAGTGCCGATGACCCCCAAGTGGGTAGAATAGCAATTAATAAGTCAGTTGTGCTGCCTGATTCGGATTGTTTGATAAAAAAAAGAGCTTGTTCAAACCGCGAAGTCAAATGCAAAGTCATATGTCCAGCAAGGAGGAACGCACGTCAAATATAAACAACAGGCAAATGTCTTCCGCCGAGCCGCGGCTGTGTCGGGGACTGAGGAGTGATTGTACGCAGCCCACTGAATACAAACCCTGTGCGCTGCTGTGAATAAAGCAGCAAACGCAATCCTTGTAGACATAAGCATGGGAACGTCAAGCAGAAGAAGAAAGGTTGTATTATTTATGTACGGCATTAGCAAAACCCTTCTTGGAGGAACGGCAACAAGAATTACGTTAGCTTCAGAAACCAGGCTTAAAGAGGCTCAGTCTTGCTCCACCCTTAAAGATGTTAAGGAGCAACTTGATCACGGCCTTTACGTATCCGCTTGGGTGATGGAAGGGGGCTCCTTTAGTCAGCAGGATAAGGACCGGTGGGATGGCAGGAACAGGTTTGGATACCACACAGCTCCAGACTACAAAGATGTGTGGGTTTTGGGTGAAGGTAATCAAGTAGTAGGCAAAAGTACTCGGGTACCTGACGGATTCTCCGTCACCCGAAGGCTGTGATTCAAGACTCGGACATCTTTCAGGAAGACGTGTTTTAGGTCAAAGAGGATAGCTTGATGTGGAATTTGTCTATGCAGATGTCCTGTAGAGGTCCTGGAATGTAAATCTTGGGATACCTGATAGGGACAAATGAGTCTTCCAGGAGGAAAGGACACAGAATTTAGCTGCTAAATCCCTGTTCGTTTTTGTTTGAGGAACTCTACCCTCCAAGTCTAAAAGAATAATCATGTGAAGCCATGGGAATCGCAACCAAAATCTGTGTTAGTTCTTCAGCTCTATGCCATACGAGTCCAACCAAAACAGTACTCCATCCTGTAAAGGTTGCGTTTCAAACAGCTGAATTGCTGCAAAAATATTGTCTTTATCTTTCGGACAAATACTTGGGCTTCGCAAGCTTGATAGGAGGAATTTTTTTTGCTTAACATAGAACGATACCATTTATCTATTTAACACATGGCACTAATGAAGCCAAAAGGAAGTATAAGATTTGCACTGGTATGCCACTGTAGCCATACCATTGTATGCCAACCACCATTTTTCTCAGTATGGATCTTACCATGTTTTATTCATGACCAAAAGCCAACCTTTTCCCATAGGATTTTTCCCTGAATAGGAGATGGGTTAATTATTTGGCAGTCTCTTCTAGTGGGGGAAAGGTTCCCGCTGGGTTATTTTTCCCGCCAGTCATGTGAATTTAAGACTCAGCATCATCATTATCCTTGGGTTTCCAGAAAGCTGGGATTCATCTTACAACCTCAGACCTGCAACTTCAACCCCCCGCTGACCCTGGCATCTGCGGAGCTGAACTCACTGCACCAGCGCTCCCTCCATCCTCTGCCAGTTACAAGGCTGGGTCACTAGGGCTCGCCAAATGAGGTTGATTCGTGTCTGTGTAAATGAAATGAATACCATACATAAAAATTAATACTTAAGATATATAAGACATAATAAAAAAGTAGGTGAGATACGGTGCTGTACAGCCATCCATACCAAGGGGTTGAGACAAACACCCACATAGCCCTGAAAACACTCTGAGTTATTTGTGGTATCAGATGTGCTTTGAGATGTTCTGAGTCACAAATTTGAGTTGTATTTTCTGGCGTTATGTAGCTATGAGAAACAGTTTAGGATGCTTAAGTGGGGGAGAGGAAAGGCGGGAGGAGAGAAGAGGGCAGAGGTTGTTTCTAAAAGTTGACACGAACATCGGTGGCCTTTAGCCTGAAATGAAACTTCGTTTATGTCCTAAAGAGGTACAGAGAAGGAAAAGCAGATCCCATGCAAAAAGTCTTCATAATGGGAGAAAAATAAGATTCAGGACAAAAAGTCCTGTGTTAAAGCCACATGGAAACCCCACCACTGGTCGGTGCCGGGGAGCCCAGCGTCTTACCTCGGCCGGCACGGAAACTCAAACCAATTCACTTTCATTTCCCCCTGACGCTCGGAGAAACGCTGAGCAGTGGGTAGATGCTTACCCCTCCTCCCCTGCAGCCAGCTCAGGAGGGGAACCTCCGAGACGTCCCCACGCTGACTTCGGCATCTCAGTGCCGAACTGTTGGGGACACACCGAGCGGCATGACCGGCAGCGAGATTGGCTACCTAAGGGACACCTCCCTCCATCTTGGCCTCGCTGCGGTTCACCTACTGCTTCCTTCCCGTGCAAGAGATGCCACCCAAAGGACAAAAGCCAACGAACCAATGTCAAAAGCAAAATCTAATCCGCGCAGCCCTGCTAACGCACCGAAGCCCGTGCTGGCGCTCTTCCAGCTGACGAGCTTCTGCTTGCTTTGACAATTAAATCATCTCCCCACCTTGTCCCAGCTCAGGGAACCCCAGCGCAACTGTGTCCTCCTCCTGCCTGGGGTTCCGAGCGTGAAAACCAAAGGGCAGCCCTGCAGAGCAAGGTAGAAAGCCTGTTTTTTCAATCAAAACCCTGTGGTTCACTTTGAAGGTGGTCTTGGGGAAAATAGTGGGATTAAAGGCGTCACCGTGCAAGGTCAGAGGCTCCAGGGTTTGTGTGGTTCTCCCTCGTGGTGTTTCAGGATTGGCGAGGTTGCCCACAAACTGCCGGAGTTGGAAGGAAGATGCCGAGTGAGTGTCTTCGTAGTTCTGCGGGGGAAAGGGCTGGTACCGTCCCGTGGATATGTGAGAATCGGAGGGTCGTTCTGATGATTTCTGCAAAGTGAAACAAGGGGTTTGGTGGGGAGAGATGGTATCAGGTTGATCAAGATCCAATGTTTTGACATTGATTATTTTTTTTTTCCTATTTTCTTTTTATTCATTTTTCTTAAATTGTAGAAGAAAAGGCCTCTCTGTAAATGCCCACATTCCCCGTTTTGGCACCGTAGATGTTTTTTCTTGCCTTTTTAAAGTTCTGACATTCTTCACAACCCATCCTTTTACAGGCAAACTTCTGGCTGCAAGCAAACGGCCTTACTCACCAAACACAGTTTCATTCCTGCCCAGCTCTAAGAGCAGCCTGACACAGCTTCATCTCCGGGGCTTGAGTCACCTACCAAATCCAACCCTTTCTTACATGGCTCCATCCCTCTTTCCACCTCTGCTCTTCAGCTTTTATTAGCAGAGCTTTATTGAGGATCTCCCTGCCCTTACAGAGAAAGGTCTCAAGTGTCCTTCCCTTCTCCCGGCTGCATGATGGCCATGAGGTCCGGCGATGTGGAGGCTGGGGACCGCGGGGATGCTCAGGGCTGGGCTTAGAGACAATAGTTTGGGTCACCCCCAAGGAAGGGGCTGGGACGTTATTATTTGACTCCGTCAGAGGCATTTGGCTTTTTTCACAGCTATTTTTTGGGGCGCTATCAAGCATTTGATAGCAAATAGGAGATTCTAATCAAATCTGTAGCATCTGCTTGTATCCCAGCTCCTGCGCGTTGGTTTATGGAGCGATGGGTTGCTCCAGGTCTGCTCACGTGGGAGGAAGGGGTTTGCGCGATGTCGTTCAGATGTGGCCTTCTCATAGCAAGTCTTGCTACCTTAGATGTTTTAAACCTGTTTGGCCATCGACTTTCCCACCTGCTTCATTTCAGACAGTGCCAGGACCTGGACTTGCGCAGAAGAACATAGCTCATAGATAGCGTGAATCCTGAAGGTCAGCGAATCTCCACTATTTTTCCCTTCCCTGCCCTTTTTGTCCAATTAGAATTCAATTTTCCCTATATCCTATGCGCGTCTGTTATTGAAGAGAGTTTCTCTCCCATCCAACAGCTGGGTCAAAAACATTTCTGATGGAAAACAATGAAAGAGGATTCTGCCTTCAAAAGTAAAACTCTCAGTTGCGTGGCTTCTTAAGAAAATTTGAGCAATTAAAAATCCCAGCAGGCTGCTCTTTGATTATTCCACGCCGCCTTTCTAAAGCAGCAGCGCTGAGGTCCGCTGCATCACGTACAAAGCGGGTTTGAGATGAAGGGATGGAGTTTTGTAAGTAAAGAGGGAGGAAGAGGCAGGAGCTGAGGCTTGTGTTTATGATGTGTTGTTTTAATAGCCTGAATTTCAAGAATCACTTTTCCTTATTTTGTTGAGATGACTGGACTGCAGAGCAGTTTAATGAGAGCATCGCTGCCTGGGACGGAGCTGGGAGAAATGCGTGAGCAGAATGACAGCTCACCCTTTCCCCTTTTGCTTAAAATGCGAATATATCTGCAAATGACCAGAAGCAAAATTCCGCTTCTCGCCCCATCTCGCGAAAAACTCGTCGGGAGCTCGAGAGAGGCTTTGCCTCTGCCGTCTGTAACACAAGTAAGGAGTCAGGGCCTCTGCAAGGCTGCCTCGTGTTTCCATCTCATCTCCGGCCTGAAATCCGAATGTGTAATTAGCTGGAGGGATCGATGGAGCGAGAGGTGGGTAATGGGACTCTGGGAGGACGTGACGGAGCGGGAGGGCCCGACCGAGCTCCGGCTTTCCTCCGCATGGCGTTGGCAGGGCTTGGGGAGCGCGGGAAGGATCCGACCCGGAGCAGAGTCAGGACAGACGTTACTTGTAACACCCTGGGTGATTTGTTGAATGCGGGGAGTCTTAGCATCCACGATCCCCGCTCAGCACCTTTTTTTAAGTTAATGCTGGCCGGGCAACACAGTAGAGGAGCTTCCCTTGACACTCAGGCCACGGAAGTCCCAGCAAACAGCCCAAAGTCTTTCACAGGTGCAAAAGATCTGGGAGGGCAAAACATACCCAGCCCGGCCGAGTGCTCCTGGCTCAAAGCGGTGGCAGACATCGAAACCAGCCTCGTGCTGTGGCGGGTGAGCGACCGACATGCCTCCACCTCCCAGCACTTGCCCCAAACATGCTGAAATTGCAGTTTCTTGGGTGCTGTGCCGGGACAGAGCAGCACTGGCAGGACTGCAGCACCCGTGGCTCTTTCGGGTGCCATTAGCTGTCAGCTCACATCACGTTCCCATCACCGCACCCCATACAGCCTCTTTTTTTCATGGCCTTTATCATCGGCTTCCTACATCTCAACATCTCATCTCCTATTTATGACCCAAAGAGAGGAGGAGTTTTCCCAAGCACCAGATTAAACTCCATCAATAACTACTCAGGGATTCTTCTAAAATATTTATAAGCTCTTAAATATTTAGCAGTATTTATTACGGTCTGTGAGACATCACATTGTCTCTATGACAATGCCACCTCCCAAAACGTGCCACGTACCTTCTCTTACTTCCACCGACTATAAACAAACCCGGCAGTGAGGAATCCAGTCCTACAACCTCATTCAAGAAAGAAACAGGGGCTCTGCTTTTATTTAAAGACTGTTTGTGCTCACTAAGATGCTCGCACCTCCCGCGTCATTGTCTCCGATACTTTTTAATAGCAGCCTGTGCGATGCCGAGGGTGTCAACCAGCTGAATGTTGAACCCCAGCAGTAGCAGCCCACTTCTCTTGTGTGACCCTGGGCAAGTCACTTAATCTCTCTCGACTGGTGCAATCGGGGGGGGACACGCTCTTACCTCGGCTTTCCCTGCCAGGCGGCTGTGGGTTTGTGTCGGGTACCGCAGCGATGGGGCACAGGGGTAGGAGCAGCTCGTGATTAGGCTGGTCTTTTTGTGCATCTGAGCAGCAGCTGGCCCAAACCAGACATCATCACTCCTGCATGCTCTGGCCTCCGAAATCCCTTTGGGCATCAAGGCAAGGGGCTGCAGCAGGTCCCCCAAGCCAAGGAAGAAGGCACAGAGCTGCATCGGAGCTGGGGTCGAGATCTCGTCACACCACTCACAGCCGGGGGGCAAGGGGCAAGCAGAAACAGTCCAGCTACGTTAAATGTGCAGCACAAGTAACCCTAGCCTTAACCCTAACCTTAACCTTAAGCCTAATCCTAACCTCCATCTGGGACTAGGGAGCCCAAAGCAGCTATGGAAAGACCCAACAACTTCTAAGACAGAAAAATCAGCCTAAAATGGAGATAAAGCCAGGGCATCTCTGGATTTTGAGATAAGCGTGCCCTCTCTGGCATTTAGAATGCCTGAATCCAAGCGCTCCCGTGGTGCTGCCAGTGCCCAGCCAAGTAGGGCTGGATTTTCGGGATGCCCTGCATGGAGAAAGCCAGGCAAAGTCTGTAGTGCCCACCACAGCCTTGAAAATAAATCAGGGCCAGAGCACAGCTTTCGTTCCCCCGAAGCCGCGTTGCCTGCACATGTCGATGGTGTGCAGTCATGCCCGGAGAAGACAAGCTAGGTTGGGAACACATCTTTTTTTTTTTTTTTTTTCTCTCCCTTTCCAGCATCACCTGGTTTCATTCCATAAGCCTGAGCTGGTGGATGTAGCTTGCTCATACCAAGAGAAAACTGCTAGATCCGTATTTTGGGAACAGAAAAACCTAGTCCTTAGACGTACATATTTTCAAGGGCCCACTGTAGGGCTTACCCCAGGAGGAGATGAAGTGGGCTGTGCCTGTTTTGATGCTGGAGTAGGAGGCAAACGCAGAGGAGCTCCCCACGGGATGGGTGGAGAGCCCATCTCAGAGCCAGGCAAGGAAGGACTTGCTCAATCCCCTCTCCACAAAGGTTTCTACTTTCTTTTCAAAATCCAACAGTCCCTCATTGAGCTTAAGTCTTCTCCGAGGACATCAGGTTTTGCTAGGGCTTATTGGCAAGGGAAGTAAGAAAATCCAATTTTCCCAGTGAGATCTCGTGCGCTGGGTTGGGGATGCTGGGATGCACAGCTTTGCTTCTGGCCCCTTTGCTTTGTGCAAAGACATCATCGATGCTTCTTTTGGGGGAAATGGGGTCTTGGGAATAGACCTGCAAAGTGAGAAGGTTTCGCTGAGCCACGCTGAGCGAGGCGAGGCGCAGCTGCGGAAACAGGAACGTGACATCCCTTTGGTGTCACCACGAGGCTGAAGTCCTACCTTGGCTGCCTCCGCCACCCCGTGCCGTCACCAACCTCGCCCCGGCCTTTCTGCCTCTCCATAGATGAGATGTTTTCTGCCTGTGCGGTCCTGGTTGAGCCAATGCAGATCCCTGCCAGGGTCAGCATCTTTGGATGCTTTGCCAGCAAAGACAAACCATGGGTTAGACTCACGGCACCGGGGTCAGCCCCATGTAGAGGCAATCCAAGACCAACCAAGAGCCACTGGGCAAATGCTTCCCATCTCTGCTCCGTGGGGAGTCGGGGACCGTAAATCCTCCGCTCCTAGTAGGGTTGTGATCCCACTGCGCGTCAACCCGAAGGAGCGGCACGACACGCGCTGGGGTGTACAAAGCACTGCCTTTGATGTGCTACAACGGCTTGGGAATGAAAACAAACAGAATGCTTGCACGGGGAAATTAGGGCAGTGGAAAACAAGCGTGGAAATCTGTTGGGGTTTTTTTCCCGCTCGGTTTTTTGAAAAAAATAAGGCACTGAGTGACACCGATTTCCCAGCCTGTGGCTGGCTGAGATGGGGACCAGGATCTCTCCAGGGATGAGCGTTGAGGTGCCTGTCCTACTTTGGACGTGCCACCCACATCCTGGTGGAAGAAGCAAAATATAAAACCACGGCAGGATAACGAAAATATTTGCCAGGTGCTTTTTGCTGCTACCCTTGTCCTGTTTGACTCTATCCACAGGCCTAGGGCGATAAAAATCATTTCAAAACAGAGCAGTCGAGACTATCTGAAACACCCGCCCCTTTGCTTGCCAAACAGTTTATTTTTGCTCCTGATATTTAGACTCTCATCGAAGCTGAGATACAGCCACAGAATACCAGCTCCAGGCCAGATTCGCGCTGCAAATTGATGTTGCTTTTACTGTGAGCAGCACGTTTACATCGCTTTACGCCAGCTGGAGAGCCCTTAGCCTCAAAAACCCTATAGGAGAGATGGATTTTCAGCCAAAAATCCCTCCGACCGCTTTCTGCCCAGTCCACCTGCAGTGATGTTCACTCCCCTGGTTGGTAGTTAAACAAATCCCAGTGCTCAGAGGGGTATTTTACACCGAGCGCTGACAAATGCACATTTTGGCACGTTTCTTTCTAAAAAACAAGGAAAATACTGCACTGGAAGAGGAAACCTCGCTCCCTCCACCACGCAGCACGGTACAGCATGCACAGCCCCTGCTGACCGACGGGGCGGGCAGGTAATGACAAAAAAAAAGGGGCGGGTAGGTAATGCCCCAGCCGGGGAAAGGTGGACGACCTCTCGCTTTTCATTGCAACACCATACGTACAGACGCGCCTCTTACCTACAGGGGCTCAATCCTTCTCCGAGGGCTTCTAAGCAAGGTATTTCAGTGCTATCCGGTGCCAGGGAGCTCAAAGCATCCTTTTTGAGGTGCAGTCGTCGTCTTCATCCATTTTTATTTCGTTTCATTTCATTTCTTCATCCGTTTAGCAGATAAAAATCTGCTCCGAGTTGCTTTTCCCAGGTTAGATGCTTCCCCCTCACCTCGCCAGCCCCAAGACCTCTAAGATGCCCAGGCGGCAGCTCCAGGTGTCAAATACCAGGTCGAAGGTGGTCCGACCTTGGCAGGACTTCAGGTGAGACCCAGTGAGATGCTGAGCACGTTCCTCCTCTCCCTGGGATACCAGGATGGAGACCGCCGGGCGATAAATCGTATCGCTTCTCCTTAGACGTGCCGAGCATGACAGCACTGTGCTGATCACCTGTCTGACAGAAAGTAGGTCCACTCCCTACCAAGAGGACCTGGTGGCAGCTTCAACTCAAGCAGCAGCTCCTCGTGCTTGTCCTCATGTTACTCACCTGATGGGCATCGCCTGCTCCACCACAGCAGGGAGAGATGCTCCAGGAGAAGAAAAGCACCTTGGCCTAGGTTGCTTTGCCAGGCTCTTCCTCAGATGCTTCTTCTCAAGCTCTGGGAGCTGGAGGGTTTCTTCCCGGGCTCCTGTGTGCCTTCTCACATGCACCACCCCTTGCAATACTGCAGTTCTGCAAAAAAGAGGGAAAACCAGGATGCCTTCAATTTAAATTTCAATTTCAGTGATACCAAATAGGCCCTTCCTCTACAGCTTTATCTAAGAAGCCATGAGTGGTCAACAGATGGTGATAGCATGAGTCTCGTTAGTCATCACTTGGGTGGCTCTTGGACTTGGACATTGAGGGGGGGGACCTGGGGGGGCTGGGAGGGTCAGGTGCTGCAGCATCCCTTCTCTGGGGCCTTTCATAGCCTCCGCTTCCACCAGGAGTTTCGAGGTATTTGGTGGCCAGTACTTTTTTCGTGCTCATGAAAAGCTGTTAAAACAAACGCGCAGCACCGACTGAAGCCGTTTAGCATGGAAGTCCCTTCCAAATTCGTTACTTCTACAATGTCTGGGGGCAGCTGTGGACTGACAGGGTAGGGGGAAAAAATTGTGTAACAGAGCAATTAGCTCGGGGATGAACATCATTAAGCATTAGGGGGCTTAATGGGATATTTTCTACCACCCAAAAGTCTCCTGGGAATCTGACAGAGATCATCTAAGAGGCACTGAGCTCAAGGCGGGACAGGCTGCTTGGGGCAGAGGGACACACCGGCATCTGCCCAGGTTTGCCTTGGGAAGGGTCAACCCCATGATGAAGAACCACTCTCTGCCCCTCCTCCTGCTTCTTCCCAAAAGAGAAACTTCCGTTGAAGAGCAGTCAGGGCTTGTTCTTCTAGGAGAACTGTCGACTTGTCCCTCCAGAAAGTCCAGGGAACGGAGGTGCCAACGGTTTCCCCAGCTCTAACCAAGGTGCGGCCGGAGGGGATGGGTGGGTGAAGACGTCGGTTGGGGCAGAGAAAGTGGCCTTGGGGCAGGCAGGAGAGATGAGTACATCTCTGATGAATACATCCCTGATTTGGCGTTCAGAGTTGGGGGTTTTTGTTATTTTCTTTTTTTTTTTTTTTTTGGTTTTTAATATGTATATACACACACATCACTGGATTAGACTGAGAATAGCTGCTGGCTCCTTGCCCGAGTTGGGCTTGGGGTAGGAAGCAGCATTTAGGTCCTGCAAGTGCTGCTAGCTCGAGAATAAAACAAAGTGTGCTGGCGTATCTGGGTCACTTTGCCCTGCAGGAGAAGGTGTTTTAGACAGCGGGAAGGCGCCTGCCTTGCCCTCGGCACCTCACGGCCGCGTCCCACCTCCCATCCAAGGATGGCAGAGGCCAAATTGCTCAAAAGGAAAATGAGACACACGGGGAAACGGGCTTGCCGTCTCCATCGCTTGTGACTGTGCACCCTCCTCTGTCCTGGCTCTCGGGTAAGAGCGATTAAGACTGGGCAAAACTTTCTTGCCTCCCTGCTACCTTGTGTGTGTTTTCAGAGGGCTGGCACAAAGCGTGGGCGGGCTGCAGCTTCGGTCCCCCATGGGGAGAAGGGCATAAACCAGAGCTGGCCAGCAGCATTCCTCTGTAGGAGAAAAAAAAAAAAGAAAGAAAAAAAAGACAAAAAGAAGTCTTAGGTCTGCAGATGAACCAGGTACAAAGGCAAAGCAAATACAATTTGGAATTACACCTTGAAAAATTGAACACAAGGAATATTTGATTTCATTAGCATCAATTTAGGTGATGGAGCAGTGCCAGAGGAGCCAAAACGTTGCGACTGAATATAGTCAGTGGGAACCGCCAAAGAGAAATCTCTCTTGAATAAGCACTGATTTCCTCTTGGGGAAGCAGGCTGCTATTTTTTTCATTCAGTCTGGACAAAATCATCATTTATCATTTTTGTAGCCCTGGACCGTATCCTCCCATTGGACTTTCCCCACTGTCATCTCACAGGAAAGAGGTAGAGCCAAAAATATTTGAAGTGCATTTGCAGGTGAGGAGAACAAAGCTGGGCTGGGGTAGTGGGGAGGTGTCACCTCTGCTTGGGAAGGGTCCAAGTGGCACCCCTGTCCCTTCCTTCCCCAACATAGCAAGGCTAAGGTCAACCACCAGCCACCCCAGGGGGGCTACGCCGGGAGGCACGGAGCCGGGGAGCCATGGTGGAAAGCTCTCCACCACACAAACACGCTGCCGATGGGCTAATTTACGTCTTGGCAGGGTCCGTCGCTGGTAGTTTATTTATGTTCACAAAGTTTCAAAGCCATGCAAGGTTGCCTGGAGCATTACGGACAATTTACAGTGGAAAAGAAAAAAGCTTTTCTCTTCCAACCCAACATCCTTGCATTGGTGTTGCGGGCTGTAAAGTGCTCATAGAAAATGAAAATACCGGAGGGCGTTTCCTGAGGTCCAGCTTGGTCTCAGGACATCACAGGTATTCAACAGGCAAGAAATGGGCTGGGAAAGGGCTGGGAAGTTGTGACAGAGGGCTGAGCTCAACGACAACAAATGGACCAGAAACCCAACAGACCGGCGGAGAAGCAGGACTGAGACTCCTGAGACTGGTGGCTTTTCAGGCCAAAATCTACTCGTTCCCAGGCAAAAATCTTTGCCCAAGCAGGGAGGGAAGGTCGGGAGCTGCACAGGCGGCCGACTGTAAGGAATACGGATGAGAAGAGGAATACAAAGCTACTGCAATGTCTTTGTCTGCAAGGAGATCGTCAGCCTGGTCCCCACGAGCAGCATGCTTCGCATGCAAGATGCAAACAATTTTGTAAAAAAGGTCTTTTCTGAGAACATGGACCTGGGGCAGAAACACCACAGCATCAGAGTAGTCACAGTGGTTCAAAGCGATGACCCATCAAACGCAGCGTCCTGTTCCCAGAAACCCAGAAGAACGACCAGTGTCCTGCTTGGGTGTGGAGCACCTCACCTTAGCCTCACGTCGTCCACAGCCCTGGTTTCTTCAGGTTGGAAGTCCTAAAGGCAGAAAGGAGACCCAAGGAGAGCCGGACACCCACCCTCTTTGCCCTTTCTGTGCCAGCCATGACCTCCATCCCATCTCCCTGCCCTTGCTGCCCAATTCCTGGTTGCTTCTCGCATGGAGCCAAGTCCCTGGTCACCCACCATGTCCAAGACACTGAGACCCACACCTTCTTCTGCACGTGCCAGGAGCACACGCCACGGCAGGAGACGTGGGGAATGGGGTGGGGAATGAACCACCAACATCCCCGAGGTCTCTGACAAGAGCTAAAGCAGTTTTGTCTTGCCTTGTACAGAGGATGAGACTCAAGGCTTGATGAGCTAACGTGTTCAGACAGGCTTGGCT
>NW_009609038.1:13514-13850 GCF_000690535.1 Cariama cristata
TTCAATCGTTAAAAAAAAAAAAAACAAAAACAAACCCGAAGCTTTAAACTCAACATCATGATTGCAGTGTGGACGCCTTTAGATGGTGCAAACTAACTTGGGCCACCCTGAAGCCACGGTGCCACCTGCCCCGAATCCTCTGCGGCCATCCCAGCGAGGAGGGCAGCTGCTCCCACCGCCGGGCCAGAAGCTTTAAACTCAACATCATGATTGCAGTGTGGACGCCTTTAGATGGTGCAAACTAACTTGGGCCACCCTGAAGCCACGGTGCCACCTGCCCCGAATCCTCTGCGGCCATCCCAGCGAGGAGGGCAGCTGCTCCCACCGCCGGGCCAG
>NW_009609038.1:14318-20882 GCF_000690535.1 Cariama cristata
ACCGGCACAGCTCCTCTCCAAATGGGATTTCAGATACCATTTAAGAAAAACGCAATCTTTTTAAAGACTTCTGCTTTGAAGTGGATGGCTGTGAAGGTCTGGCTTAGCTGATGGTTACAGGAACAAGCAAGACCGCGAGTGGGCAGAGCCGCCTGATGGATGCAACCCTACAAGCAAATGGGCGTGCTCTGCCCCAAAACCAAGTGAGAACAGGTCAGTTTGGGACATGAAGAGGTGCTCTGCAAGTTGCAGGCAAGGCAGGACCAGAAGGCAGGTCCTCCCATCCCCTGCCCAGCCCCCTGCTCGTTACACCCTACTGCTGCTTCATAGCCTCCACGTTTGCCCAAATACCTCCCATGCAGAGATTTAACAGTCAATAAATATTTTGAGTTTGTTTTTTTTTTCCACGTGTATTAAAGTTTTCCCTGGTATTTCTGAGGTAGACAACAAGCTTTTGATAAATGAGGATTCCCAACTTTTTAGTATGTATTTTGGAAAGCAGCATCATTTTTACGGGTTTCTCTAAATAACGGTGTGCGGGTTTAAAACCAGAAGAATAATTTTGATGGTGACACAGAGGGTAGCAACCTCCATCTCCTCCCAGCAGCACACCCCTCCGTGAGCGCTGCGAGGCCAGCGGCAACACCTGCATCCCATTGGATCTGTCCTGCTGCAGCTGTCGGCTTTGCTGTAAAAACAGGCAAATACTTTTTATGCCTAAAGTAGCAAGAATTATATGGGTTTGCTCAGGTTTCCAGTCCTTTGCATGCGTTTGTAGGAGATGAGCTGTTTTCTGCAGGAAAAGGTGTTTTATTAGGGCAGGCGGTGGTGGTGGAGGGCCGGCGCTGAGGTGATGTGCCACCAGCATGGATGGTGCATCCCCTGAAGATGCAGGCTTGGTGCCGGGCTGTTTAAATACAGACCTTGAGAATCACAGAATCATTATGGTTGGAAGAGACCTCAAAGATCATTAAATCCAACCGTATACCCGATCCCACCATGCCCGCTAAACCCACTAAACTGATAGCCAGGCGAAATCGTTGGCTTTTGCCACCAAAAACTCGAGGCAAATGAATACCATTAGCCACCGTGGAGAATGTGATGTGGCGGTTATGTGCAAGGAGTTCAGCTCTTCTTAAGAGTGACGTTTATAAAGGTGCCGTACCCAGAGGAGAAGGCGCGGAGGGGAACAGATCGGTGGTTTTAATCTTCTTTTCGCAAGGAAAATCAAGTTGGGACAAAGCAGGGAATAATGAGAGGCTGTGTTCATTTAAAACTCGATGGCATCTTTTTTGTTAGGGAATTTCTTTTTTATTTTCTTTTGCATTTTAATTTACGTTATGATATAAAGGTAGACTCTGGTCCATTTATCTTGGCTCCTCCGCACACTCAAAGCCCCGGGTCTCCGGCGTGGCGACGTGTCTTGGGGAGGCTCCGCTTTGGCTTTGCCAAAAATCAGGCCTGGAGTTTGTCCCTGTGTGGTGGCAACCAGCTCCGAGTATTTCAGTTGTCTTCTTGCAGGTGCTTCCAAGGTGGTCAGGACAGCCTTCCCGTGAACCTGGTCTGCTTCTAGGCTCACCCCAAACTATTTCTTTGCTCTTTTTAATTCCTCTTCCAACATCATGGCTCAGTTCTTTAATATTTTTTTTTCTATAGAAGTCTCTTGATGCTGTTTTCTGTAACGTATACCCTACGCAGTCTTTTTGTTTGTTTGTTTTTAAATCTAGAAGGGGACCCAGGACATGGTTTGTGCGAAAGACGCCAGAAAGAGCAGAATCGGGAAAAAACGGTGCTTTTTTTTTCTGTCCTTCTTAATTGATTAACCTTGAAGGCACTGATGGAAAAGCCAGTAGCATCAATTAAGGCGAGCACAGAGCATTGGAGAGGGAGAAGTGGTGCTGGTAACCTCTGATTCCTCTTTTTTAAAACACAGAACGAAGAAGCAAGAGGATTTTTTTTTGCACGTTTGGCATTCTGGGCAAGTAGTTACGCAGGGCTGTTGTGGCGAGCTGCAAAGGGAATCCCACCGCCCGTGGAGTTTGGAGCTTTAATTTATGATACTGGTTCAACCTCAAACCCCCTTGCCCATGCAAAAAAAAAAAACCCAAACAACCCAAGAATATTGTATTTTTCTGTGTGTGCCCCCGCCATGGGGTACTTTGCTGGGTACCACCTGGAGCACAGCCAGCCGCAGTCACGCACAGGGCTGGGTTCGGGCTCCTCGCCGCCCCGGTGAAACCCACTGGTGGCTGGAGATGCTCCCACACAACTCCCAGTGGGTAAATAACCAGCAAAGATGAAAAAAATACGATTCAAACCATATTGTATTTTTCTGTGTGTGCCCCCGCCATGGGGTACTTTGCTGGGTACCACCTGGAGCACAGCCAGCCGCAGTCACGCACAGGGCTGGGTTCGGGCTCCTCGCCGCCCCGGTGAAACCCACTGGTGGCTGGAGATGCTCCCACACAACTCCCAGTGGGTAAATAACCAGCAAAGATGAAAAAAATACGATTCAAACCAAACTGCTGGTGATAATCCCTTTGGGCTCAGGATTTTGAAGGGCGGGGAGGGAAACTTTCGGTACATCTAATTCAGGCAATTGAATATTACTCCCTGCACTGAGTGAGTGATTTAAGCCTGTTTTTCTCTCTCCGGGAGCCGGTGTGCCCAGGGCAGGAGATGGGCAGGAAGCCAGGGAAAGGATTTGGGGTGAATCGGAGGAAGAATTTTTATTGGGGCTGACAACTCTCCCACAGGTTATCGTGGGGGCCTGGGGCTGCTCAGTGCCTCAGGGGGGGGAAAATACCCATGGCAATTATAGTTCCTTAATTGGCTTTTAACTGACCCAATAGCTGAACAATATTCCCTAGAAGAAATTTCAAAATTTGGAGAGGGGAAAAAAAAAAAAAGAAAAATTCACCTTCGGCGACATCCCTACCTCCCTTCCTTGCTCAGCCCCTCTCGCCTCCCTCGGCGTAGGAGCGCTCCTCATCCATCCTAAGCCATTGCAAAGGAGCTCTAAAATAATTTGAGAACTGAATTTTTGCCCTGAAGCAGAGCAGAAGCGAGGGCACAGAAGCTGAAGAGAGGCACTGCCAGGAGAACGGTCCTTTCCTAAACAGCACAACCCCATCCACACCACCCAGAGACGATCCTTTGACCGGGAAACGTACAGGAAAATCCCATCAATGTCCCCACGGAAAAGCCCCTTTCCCCGCACTTGGACCCACCAAGTTGTGCTCTCACCTGCCCGTCGTGTCGAGCCGTGGCCCGGGGTCCCCTGCCCCGACAGCTGATGCCACGTTGAGCCGCCGGGATGGGGAAAACCTCTCCCCAGACAGCAGGAGCTAGCTTTGCTGCTTATTTCCAAGCAATAACGCAGCTGTACCACCGAGGGAAGCAGGAGCCATCCCTCGCAGGCTGGAGAGCTTTGCATCAGCTTTAGGAGGTGCCAGCTGGGGCTGGGTGTGGGTGATGGGGAGGAGGAAGGCTCCCTCCGAGCATCTCCCCACTGCTGTCTTCCCCTTCAGGTGGGGTTGCTCCCCATCCCCTGGGGAAACACTGGCAACGGGAGCAGGGTGGCTGTGGGATATGATGTACGGTGACATCTCGGGATGGCTGGTGGATCCCAAAGTCTCCTTAGCTTCAGAAGCGCTCCTTTTCTTTGCGAAGGCAAAATAAAGCTTTTGCAAGCTCCTCTGCTTGCAAAAAGAGAAGGAAAAAAAAAAAAAACCAAACCAACAACAAAACCGCTTTCTAATGGCTCATCAATCTCATCTCCCTTTTTGCTTTTACCTTTTCTACATTATTTTTTTTCTTTCTACCCTCTCAATAGCTGGGGCAGGCACTGCTGCGCTGTGCGCTCCCCAACTGCCCTCCCCATGCTCGGCAGAGGCCATCCCAGCCATGGCCACCACCACCACCACCCACCAGTGACCAGCCCCACGCTTACACCTCCCAGCCTCTTCCTCCTCGCTCTCTGCTGGGCTGCAATCCCCCAGCGATGCTGTGGTTCGTGCACAGGCACGGTGGTCCTGGGGGACAAGGCGTTTGCAGTGCATCCACCGGGAGAGCTCGAGTAAAGGGGGTGGGTTATAGAGCTGCAAAAGCTTGGGGGGAGACAGGAGGTATTGCTGCTGCCGCGTGAAAAGATGGGACTTCCCCTTCCAGGGCTGGTGAGAAACCCTCTTTGCTTCCCCAAGAGCATCTTCAGAAAAGCATCGGGGCACAAATGTGTGTGTGCGCTGGGAGGGAGGTCGGACACGGCATCAGGGCCCATGGGATTTATCAACTCTTTGCCGGCATTTTTGTCCTCGAATGTCACCTTTTGGAAATATCAGCCCGAGACTGTGCGTCAGGCTGGAGGGACTCTGGCAAGTCCCTCGGCGTGGTGGGACGTGGGCAATACGTGGTGTCGACACAGGGAGGGAATGATGTCAGGGCACGGGCAGTGGGTCCCACGGGAAGGGGACGCAGGAAAAGCCCCAGGGATGACACGGCTGATGTTTAAGGGCATGTGTCAGGGGGAGAAGCGAGAATTTGAGGGAGAAATACCTGCAGGCGAGGGAGCCAGGTGTACCAGTGGGTACCAGACTGGAGCCTGTATGCATTTGAGCCCCCGGGCTCCCTGGTGCACACAGGAAGGGCTCTCCCCTGTCCCGCTGCGATGACGGGCTTTCAGACCAAGATCTCCTCTCCTCCGCCAAGGTTTTGTCCAGCAGCAGCTGCCGGCTGTGAGTTGGATCAAGCAGGGAGTGAGCAAGCAGAATACAAGCAAGGTTGGAGCAAGTTGGGTTGGAGAAAGCAGGGCTGGAGCAAGCAGGGAGCGAGCAGGGTTAGAGGTAGAGGTGGTGAGCTCACCAGCAGCATCCCAGTGCTTTCCAGCAGAAAGAAGCAGACGGGGATGAATGTCTCGGTCCTGGGCCAATGCTGCTCCTGGTGAACCCTTCAGCATTTCCAAAAGAGCGGCACGTCGGGCGTGGGTCTTGCGGTGGGGACGGCGGGGATCCATGGGTGCTAAGCACCTGTGAGTGGAGCTCCATGCGTCAGAAGTGATGCTGGAGGTTAGGAGAGCTGTCGGTCACCTTCCAGCCGCTACGAAAGCTTTTGGCTGGTAGTCAGCAGGCAAGGAAGGGAGAAGTCATGGGGAGAAAAAGTAGTTTATGGGCAGAGAAAAACAGAAAGGAAAGGATTTGTCTGCAGGCAGTGAATGAACCAGCTTCACGCATCGCCTCGTGAGCTTGGTCTGGTTCCTCCAGGGCTGCCGAAAGAGCCTGACTGCTGAGCGGCTCTCATCGGTGTTGCAGACTCCCGGCTGCTCCTCTGGTGCTCTGGCAAGGTGGTTGAAGGCGATTTGGGGTCTGACTGTGATTTAGCTTTTGCTAAAGACCTGCCTTCTTCCACCAAATCCTCTTTCCCGCAAAGTTTCGGGGTCCCCAGGAAAGTCCACGCTCAGCGTCACCAAGGATGGCACTGAATGAGACGGGCAATCAAGATGAAGCGAGCCCTTCCCTTGGTCACCTTCCCCACCCGGTACTGCCCGAGCTGGGATGAGCCACTCCAGAGGCACTGGGCAAAGCCGGTGGGCAACAGTGGGAGGTTGTGGGGCTCAGCGGGTCCAGCCAAATCCCCCTGCACCCTTTTCCCTTGTCCTCCTCCTCCAGAGCGAGCCCGGGATTACCTGCACAAGACCGGACGCTTCATCGTCATCGGTGGCATTGTCTCGCCCGTGCACGACTCCTACGGGAAGACGGTGGGTTGTCCTCCTTTTCCCTTTCTCCCTCCTATGTGCGATGGCATCTCTGAAGCCAGGGGCAAGCACTGGGTGGTGCTGCCTGTGCTCGTGGTCCTTTCATGGACCTCCTCCACCCAGGGCAGCTCCTGACCATGGGAAAGTCTCCGAGAGGAGGGAGAGGATGAAAGCCCTTGCTAGATTAAAAATGGTACTGGGATCCTACAAGCAGCTGAAGTACTAGACAGCAAAAAGAAACATTCTCACCCAAAATGGTGATGGCCATCTTGTTGGGCTGGGTTTGGGTTTTTTTGGTTGGTTGGCTTTTTGAATGATTTCAAAGCCAATTTTATTGTGGGGATGGCGACAATGCAAACAAGGACCTTTAGAAGCGCTTTTGGCAGCGGGCAGGAAATCCAAATTAGGAGAGGAGTTTCCTCCTGAAAGCTGAAGAAATTTC
This sequence comes from Cariama cristata, assembly GCF_000690535.1. Classification (NCBI taxonomy): domain Eukaryota; kingdom Metazoa; phylum Chordata; class Aves; order Cariamiformes; family Cariamidae; genus Cariama; species Cariama cristata. The sequence goes on from NW_009609038.1 coordinate 20,510, forward strand.
ATCAAGAAGCCACCGCCCCCGGGTGGTCTGGCCCCGCTGCAGCACAGGGCTGAGGGTGGTGGTGCTGAGCAAATCCCACTGATGGGTGCGTGAGCGGGGCCGAAGCAAGGCAGGGACTCCTCCCCTCCAGCCAACAGGAGCTGAAATACATTTTTGTGGGTAGGAACAAATCCTTCTGGCCTCTCTCATCGGAGCGAGCCCGATGCTCTGCCCCAGGAAGATTTGCAAGCCCAGGCTGGCCAGGGCACGATGCTTGCCTCCCATAACCATTCCTCCATCACCTTCTCTTGCAGGGTCTGGTCTCCAGCCGGCACCGCCTGACCATGTGCCAACTGGCGGTCCAGTCCTCCGACTGGATCAGGTGAGCGGCAAA
>NW_009609038.1:20926-22150 GCF_000690535.1 Cariama cristata
CTGCACCCTGATGGCAAAGTCCCACACGCAAAGTGGAGATGCCAGCAGCTGCTAGAGCTCCAGGATGGACTTTCTCCTCTCCCAGCCAAAGCATGATTCAAAACCAGAGGCCTTCCTCCCCTAGTCCAGCAGAGAACTGATGAGGAGTGTTGCACCGACCTTCAAGGGAGCCTTTTGGCTTCAGGGGGTCTTGCAAGCCCCAATCTGAGTCTGTGGGGTCTGCGTGAGGCCCAAAGTCACCCGGCCCACCCCAGCCTCGTGCTGTGGCACCTTCCCTTTCTGCACCTGCAGCACCAGCCCACTGATTGTCCCCTTCCCGGTATTGCCACGTGGTGTCTGGTGGCTGAGGTGGGACCAGAAACATCTCTGGGCTGCCCTCAGGACGCAGGATGGTAACACGTGCAGTTACATCCAAGCCAAATAAAAGCTGGTCAGCTGGGTACCGAGAGTGGAGAGGTGTCCAGGCACATGTTCAGGTCCCCAAAGTTATTAGGGAGAACTGGATGGAAGGGCTGGAGGAAGGACATGGTCCATGGCAGAGCTGGGGGAGCAATGGTGGCTGCTCATGGCACTGCTGGCTGGCTCGGTGGGGAGGAGGTGGCATGGCCAGGAGGTCCAGGCAGTGGCCATCGGTCAACATTGTTGCTTTGCTGTGCTCCCCACAGGGTGGACCCCTGGGAATGCTACCAGGACACTTGGCAGACCACCTGCAGCGTGCTGGAGCATCACCGTGACCTGATGAAGGTGAGGCAACCCCTCGCCGTGGGTGCACCTGGGGGTGAGGGCATGGGGATGCTCTTGTACCAGCACGTGGCCATCAACAACCAAAATACGGCTGGGACGAAAAGAGAAAAGACTTGCAGGAACATACCTGACATCCTGACCTGGAAGAGATGCGAGAGAACCTCGTCACAGTGGCTTCGAGCTCCTTGCCCTGAAGGTGAAAGGAAATGGAGCTCTCCAGCCAGAGCCAGCGGCTGTCCCCATCCCACGCACCCCAGGAGGGGAGCGGGGCCGAAGGCAGAGTGAAGGTGGGGTGGGCATGAGCCAAATCATTAACGCCGACCGCTTACTCCACCCTGAGGGGAAGGAGAGGTGGACGGGCATACCCCTCCCCTCACCAGCCGAGCTGAAACTGCTGCATGAACCCCATGGAGGGACTGAACAGGAAAATTCAGCGTCTGGGAAGTCCCTCGGGGAGCACAAAAGTCCCTCCAAAGCCCA
>NW_009609038.1:22309-23184 GCF_000690535.1 Cariama cristata
AGTCCCTCCAAAGCCCAGGCAGTCCCGAGGGCCAAGGAGGAAGGTGACTGCCCTCGGGTGACCGCAGGGACGGGGAGAGCTGGGCTCCTGCCAACTCTTGGATGCAGCGAGCAAACCAAGGACGGGAAATGGATAAAAGGGCATCCTACAAACTCAGGGGCAGCCCAGACGGGAGGCACCAAAGTAGCATTAACCAGCCTGGCGGGATGTCCGGTGCATCCAGGGACCATGGTGTCGAAACCAGGGAGCCCCTGGAGATGCTTTCCTTCTCTTGTGGGGACTGGTGGAGAAGAAGAGGGCACGTTTGCTCTCGGGGTGACACGTCAACTGCTGGCTTTGCAGCACGGATTCATCATTTTTACTTATTCAGCAGAATTTATGTGCACCTCCAGGCGACTGGGGTGATGCCTGCCTGCACGCAGCAGGGCTGCAGCCTTGCCGGCCTCCTGGGTCCACACAAAAACTTAATCCCACTGTCCCCATCCTTAATCACAAGCCATCATCCAGAGGGTCCTGCTAGCCCCAGGCCCATCTGGTGAGGTCGGATGGGACTGGGGATCCTAAAATGAGCTTGGATGTATCTGGTGCTAAGGATGACCTTCAGCCTGGGGTGCGGAGGCTTGATCCAGGGGTCGTAAAGTTTTGGGGAGGTAGCTGGGGGGAAGGCACCGTTCCAGTTCCATCTCTCCCTCCTTGCAGAGAGTGACTGGCTGCATCCTTTCCAACGTCAACACGCCCTCCATCACCCCCGTGATCGGCCAGCCCCAGAACGAATCCTCGCAGACCATCTACCAGAACAACAACAACGTCTCCAACAAGCCCACTGCGGGTACGTGGTAGCGGGGTGGGGATGAGGGGGATGAGGGGGATGAGGG
>NW_009609039.1:0-3088 GCF_000690535.1 Cariama cristata
CAGGTGCTGCCTCAGAGCTTTTTGCCATCGGTCAGCATGGCCCTAGTGGCGAATAACAATTTCTAATCATTAACAATAATGATATTTAACCAATTTTAATGGGAAGTTACTTCTAAGCTTATACTAAATTTATACTGAAACACTTGGTGTTTTCTGAAATAGTAATAGAGATTTATTTTTTTTTCCCTAGCTTAAAGCAGTGATATCTCTAAAAATAGAAATCATCTGAACTCAGCCGTTGCCTGTGAATACATCTTTTGTTTCAAGCTGGCGTTTAACAACTATACTTCGCAGTGAAACAAAAGCTGTAATCAGAGCAGGACAATAAAAGCTGAAGTCAGCCACAAACAATGCCGTACCATTCCCATGGCAACTTTTTCCTACCAAACCCTGGCTGGGTCACACACTCTGCAGCTGCACCAGCCAGAAGCTTTTCACTCTGGACTCCATTCACAATTATTCATACATTTTTGGGATGATTTTCACCTAACAGTGTTTTACTGGAGTTAATGTGAGAAAATTAAGAAAAGCCAGCACCGTGTCCCTCCCCGGCTTAGGTCTCGAGTTGACGTTTCTCGTGCTGACAGAACTATCATGATTGTGGCAGCTCATTAAAGGACTGCAGGATGCGGCCTGCCATTGCACCACAGGTGGAAGAGCCCTTTGCAAAAATGATATGCCCTTTTTGCAACCAAAAAGCCATGCAATCGAAAGCCGCTTCATAATGCACGTGCAGAAGGGGGCATAATGAAAACCATGGCAGTCTACAGTCTGAGATGCCTTAACTTTCAAATGCTTTCTCCAATCTCCCAAACAAGGTTTGTGTAACCATCAACTGTGATAATAAGACTCAGGAAAGGAAAAAAAGAAGATTATTACGTTTAAAAGGGGGAATATATTTTATTTTAATCAGGTAGCAAAACTCAATATTTTAGTTTACTGTAGTTTCCATCATGGAAGACTACTGGAACCTTCCTTTTGAGATGGCCTAATTCTTTCCATGTTTGCAATTTAGTTAGAAGACAATCAGGTACATAAAGACCTATCTTTGCTTAAGTGGAGGTACAAACTTTTTTAAATAGCCAGATCCTGTAAGTTGCACTGCTCACAAAAGCATATTAGCAAAATATGCATGTGAAGAACCAAAAGATGAAGAGCTCAGCTGTTGACCGGTGTGAAACAGAGAAGTCAGCTGCCACCGACGCAGCTTTTCACCCATAAATTGCACACTGCAGGTGAGCCCAGAAGGGTACGTCTCCACACTAAACCATTTAGGCATCAATCTTTGATGTCCGAGACAACCTTATGTGTAAGGAAACATAAATATACTCATCTCTAATGCCTTGATTTAAAGCAAAACTTACTTTCAGTAGGAGGCTGCTCATAGTTCTAGTGTTATGATTTTGTACTGGTACACTGGCTACTTAAAGCTCATCTGAGCTCACTGACTTCGAAGCAGAGTGTTTTCTGTATTCCTTTCGGTGGAGTGTGCGAATGTAACAATTGAAAGAAGTTGTGGTGACAAACAGGTAAGCTTCGATCTGAAGTGATTAGATGATGCAGATACTTTCTCATTCTTCTGCAATACGAAGTAAGTCTGCAAAGATTACGAAGGACAGAATCTATTTTTTACCTACCCTGCAATGTCTAAAAATTTTCAAAAATAAAGCCTGCACTGGCTTCTGCCCCATGCAATGCCACTGACTTCAATTTAGAAATTGGCTCAGAGCCCAGTATATTCCAGCCGAATTATGAGACGGGCACTTTTTTCCTCTCCAGTTGTCTCTATTCATAGTTTTCAAAAGCTGGCAGGTATTCTCACAACAGTCTTCATGCCTGGCAAAAATATTGGCAGGCACTTCTGTGCTGATCCTGTACTCAGGAGCTGCTTGTGATTCTCATCACTGAAATGGGTAAGAGAGTTTGGACATCGAGTCCTGCTGGGATTCCAGTTACTCAGAAGACAGTCTAGAATAAATAACATTTGGTGGGTGACCTGCGGCAATATACACCTTTAAGAACAAGTGTTTATTTCACAAAGTATGGAAACTCTTAGTAGAACATATGTGTATAACAGTAATACCCAAAGGAGAAATATGTATTTTTATATATATATGTATATGCAAATATACAAATATAAATATGCATATCACGTATATACTCTGTATATATAAGTACATATCTTGGCAATGAAGCAGAAATATTCAACAATTCAAAAATATCCCAATTCTTCACTTTTCTACTTGTATTTTCATGATGGATAATTTTATCCAGCAGAGGAAGTTCAGCAACTTTATACATACGCAGAAATAAAGAGCTATGAACAAAACCTCACTTCATTGCTCTAAAGAAATTAATTCTGCCTTAGACAAAACGGTTTTGTTAAAACTAACAGTTATGTTACAGTGGAAAACAGGAAAAAGCCTGGCCAGTGAATTACTAAGTGTAGAGCAAAATGCTCTCACTATATTCTCTTTTTATGGGTTCAGTTTTGCAAATTCCATCCACATGCAGTATGCCTCCTGTGCACTATTTTAAGAAGGGTGTTACTGAATTCGTTGGGACTACTTTTCTTAGAGGATATGATCAGGCGAGGTCGTTACTCTGCTGACATCTTCAATGTTAGCAACCAAGGTTTTCAGTCATTACACTTTATCCCAGAGATGAATGTCTCAATTTTCTGCAGTGACGTGGGATTGATTAGGTAATATTTATTACCTAATTAAATTACTTGCCATAATATAGACAAAAATTCTCCGAGGTTCCTGTCAGTATGACCTGAGGAAGAACCACCCTTGATACTCCAGGTTGCCGATTGCTGTGGCTTCAAACACATGAGCAGAACAGACTCTAAGAAACTAGGTTGTCTTCTCCACCTCGGGAGTACACCCTTGTTCACCTCCAGTTAAGGACAGTTTCTGAAGCTTGAACAGATGATCTTGATCTAATAGAGCATATAATCTTGAGTACCATTACATGGCACGTACAGGATAACCAGGTGATCCAGCTCAGTCAGCATGGGTTTATGAAAGGCAGGTCCTGCTTAACTTAACTTCTACGACAAGGTGACCCGCTTAGTGGATGAGGG
>NW_009609040.1:0-423 GCF_000690535.1 Cariama cristata
GAACTGGACTTCACAGCCGATAGGAACCAGATTCGGGAACACACAGATTGGGATTGCAGGCAGAAGAACAAGCAGGGTCGCACACGGATACTGGCCATGAAGGAAGAGAGGCTGACCCCCGTGATCCCTTAGCTTTGTACTGAGTATGATGTGTATAGGATGGAATACCTTGTTTGGGACGTTTTTGGGTACCATCCCACCCGCACTTTCCTGCAGGTGCGACCCTTTTACGTCTTTTCACTTGTTTAACAGAAGAGAGCCAGCAGTGACCTTGGTTCCCATAGGAATAAGTACAAACGTGGCCCTTTCTGCACACCAATCCCACTGTTACTTCAGTAACAACCAGAAACATCTAGTATTATTAATTCCAAAAGCAGATGCTGTCTGAAAAACGCATGAACAGCTTCAGAAAGTGCAGTTACT
>NW_009609041.1:0-3931 GCF_000690535.1 Cariama cristata
TCTTCCAACCAGAATGATTCTATGATTCTTACAGTACTTTATTAAAAAAGTTCAAATGTGGTAAAGATTACAATTCACATAGTTAAACTGTAATTTAATTTAATATAAATAGTTTTTACTCCTGTAGCTCTACAAGTGATTTAGGTAAAAGGAAAAGGTAATGTTGGAAGGTAACCTGCAGTATAACAAAAACATTCTATGTCTTTAGTCAGCAGTCTTCAGCTTTGTTATAGTTGCTTAACCAGCATAAACTTTGTATGATCAGAAAGAATATCTCAAGTTTGATACCTTCAAGACCTTGGATCTGTGTGGATTCAACATGCAAGTTTACGCCCTTACATTTCTCATTAAGCTCCTTATTTTCTATGTAAATAGCACAGCAAGCATATGTAATTTTAATATGGAGAGATTATTATTGCAGGGTCATAAGATAATTCAGGTTGGAAGGGACTTCAGGAAGTCTCTAGTCCGACACCTGACTCAAAGCAGGGCCAGCTCTGGGGTTAGACCTGGCTGTTCTTGGTTTGATCCAGTCCGGAGTCCGAGATGGAGACCGCGTGGAAGTTGTCTTGCAAGAAAATTCAGTATCTTTCTAATGCTGAAGATAGTAGTTACTGATATAAAAATCTAATTTTCAAATAGATAATACAAATAAGTGTTCTGTTTGCAGATAAACGTATTAGGTCACTTCTGCCCTGCTTTTTAGAACAGCCATTTATTTGCACTCATAAAACTATCTGAATTCCTGCAGTATCTAGCAGCTTAGCATGCCATGGCCTTCCAAGTGTACACTACCTCCCATGCGAAGTGTGGTAGTTAGTGGAGTATGATTCCAGCTGTAAGTTTTATTCTTAGATGATTCCTCTCTTCTCCTCAAACTCTTTTTTCTGCTTCTATTAAAAAAACCCAGGAATTTAGTGCAACCATTTAACTATAAAGCTGCTGTATATTTGCCCCGACTTAAAATAAAGGGAAGAATCTGTTTATGTAATAATTTCGGAAGTGCTTTACAGAGATATTATTTACCTCAAGAATTAAAGAATTGTCTCAAATGAGAAATAATACCCAGGAAATTCAGTTTCACTGACAATATAGCAAGTGTTTTCGTAAAGCATACTGATGAAGGTAATGTCACATTCCCTGCCTGACAAAGATGGTTTCTTACTTAGAGAATTCATGACTATGATCTGTTTTATTAGAAATAGCTAAAAGCAGGAGATTTTTCAACATTTTTTACTTCAGAATGTTCTTTTGATTAGCTCTGATGTTTGTTCCACTCAATACCACTGCCTTTCAAAGGAGTCTGTGGAAACAGGAGTGTGAAATTCTGCATTTCGTGTGAAAGTGTGACTGACAAGTGTTGAGGTTCGTATGGTTCGGGGCAGCCCTTGCTCAGATACTGTCTGCTCTTTTGCATAAGTAGAAAATACACTGAAGAGCGGAGCTGAAGCTGGGAAGGAAGAGGCTGGCTTTGCACGGGGAAGTTGGCTGCCTGATGCACGGGTGTCAGTGTCTCTGGGATGAGTTTTCCAGTTTCAGGCCGGAGGGAAGGAGTGGGTGGAGAGTGCATGTGAAACTGAGATTTCTGCTCCTGGGTTCGCATGAAGAAATCTCAGAACGGCTCGGTATTTAATAACCTGCTGGGTACTTTACTAGGCAGGGTAAGCACCTGTGATTGCGTTTTCAAAAGTCAAGCCTGGTAATGTCCAAGTCGCTGGTGTTCCTTGGCCCTGTTCTGAAATGCGTGGTTGGTCTTGATCCAGGGAAGTGCTGGCTGTACCTCGTCTTGCTGCTGCTTGATTCACAAGCTGAATCAGTTTCTGATTGCTGAATATATTTTAATTATCTCTTTCGTTGTTAAATATTTAAGTATAGCTTTTGGAGTCACTCTTTGGAATTGAATTCATACTGATGGCCGTCTTTCCAGATAAAAGGATGAAGCCATGGGTTAACTTTTAACTTGCAGATCTATTTTTAAGAGAATTCATGAGTGTTGACTGTCCATTTTACAACAAACATATTGGTTAGGCTCACATAGGAGTAAAAGGAGTCTTGTTTTCTTGTTTTATTGTTTTGCGACATCAAGATTTTCTGTGTCCATGATGAGAACATCCAGGGGAAATAACCAGATGAAACAACGCTACAGCTCTAGCTGGGTCCTGGTGATTCCAAGCCAGAATATGGATTATTGACTGCAGTATAATGGGTCTAGAAGAAGAGCACCTTTTAAACTCCTCTTTTTCTAGATCTTCTTACTGGCCATTACCAGCTTTGTCCCCTTCTATTTCCTGTCCCACAACATGTTAGAAAGGATAATTATATAAGAAAATTATAACCTCCTGGAGTAATTTTTTTCATCATTTAAAAGAGTTTGATGAGAATGTAGCATTTTTACAATTACTTCATTTCAACAGCATGGCACATTGGAGAAGACTTTGCCTGCAGTCCCAAACATTTCAGCCCCTGTGGAGGGCCACTTATTGCAACTCTTCTGGAAATAAAAGCCGCAGGGATACAACAATAAAATAGTCTTTGTTTACAACATTAGAAAACTCTGCCCAAGAAATTAAGGGGTTATTTTGAGAATTCTCTAGCAGCTTGCGAAGTGCACAGTTCTGTGGCAGCATGATGTTCAATTCATGTCTATTTGCATATAATTCAACCAGCTTTAAAATTTCTTTTGTCACGTATCGTTCAGAAGATTGTACAAGAAATAAATAGCATGGAGAAATTTTCGCTTGACAACTATAGTCAGGCCATCTTCAGGAAGGATACCCTGAAAACTGTCATCTTATCCAAACTTCCGAAACCTTTTGAATGGCTGGAAAACTTCCAAACCTCCTTTCAGTGTTTGTGTGTTTCACTGTTATTTTTGGCATTGTGCAGTTCCATAATGCATACATTTCGTTTCCATTTTCTGCCTGATAACTCTGACATTTTATTCTTAGTGGGCTAATCAAACAAATAACGTTGTTCAGTACTGGGAGGAGATGAATGCATTGTATGTCTGGTTCTCTCCCCACTCTAAATAATGCAAGTTTTTTCTTTGAAAAAATGTACCAGATAAGGAACGAACCAAAATACTGGCTTGAGAAATATTGTTAGTAGAATGGGTCCATAGTACCAGTGATTCGGTCATCTGTCAGCCTGATAAATGGATTAGTGTAAGAGGTGTTCCAGTGGGGAAACGCAGCCCATAGGGCTTCCAGCTAATTATATTTAAGTTGTTTAGTACTGCTGGGAAGCAGCATCCAGGCAATTACTGAAAGCTTTGATGCAGTGTGCGCTATTAGACTGTGTGTTCAGAAACTCATTACCCTTTCGTGCTTATGTTGGATGGATTCTAGGAAGCTGACATGAAACAGAGAGCAGGAATCAATAACTAGAAAGGCATTTTAGTTAGCTTCTGATCCATTTCCTGATTCAGCAGCTTCTAGCCTAGAGTGTTTCATACAATTGCTGTAATGTAAGGGGAAAATGCGACTTAAATATATTAATTACCATATGTACGCATCTGGTTACAGTGATGTGTAGCTGAAGTTCCACCCAAGATGAAGTTACAAAAGGTCCTTTGGGGACAAGCTGCTCCCCAAATCCCCCGTGGCATGTCCAAAGTGCCTGCCATCTCTGTTCCTAGTAAGTTGATTGTAGTCATTTCTCCTAAAGCCTGACCTTGCAATGATTATTTATGCCTCTGCAACATCAAGATTATATTACCGCAGTGCCCATCGTATCCCACCTTCAGAATTTCTCGGAAACTACAGCCAATCCGAAACGAAGCTGATTATATCGGCTACACATATTAAACCTTGTTTAAGAAAATTGTACTAACTCTGTCTTTGCTGCGGGCTGCAATTCACATTACTGATGCACCTGAAGAAAACTGTGTACACTTTGCATCGTCCAGATGTGGGAAACAACGAACTCTTTC
>NW_009609041.1:3962-11864 GCF_000690535.1 Cariama cristata
CTGCTCTGCATTTGGGTACCCCCAAGGTTGCACGCTGAAAGCCTTGCGGTATTTGCACAATGGGGGGCCAAGGACTTGGAGGTTCATTTCTCAGGTTAGAATGACAGATCTACTCAGGGCAAAAGTAAAGAATTCAACTAAATTGCGTGGTTTTCTTTTTAAGCTTGTACTTTTAAATAGTCGCTGGTGACTGTTAGGGCAATACAGAGGAGACTACATTTCTTCTTTTCGGTTTCTTCTTCTATGCTTTTGCCTGAGGTAGAGCTAAATAGACAAACGAGAGGATTACATTTCAATGCTTCTGAAGGAGATAATTCTTTCCGACCTACCTGCAATATCACAGATTTAATAATTAAGCGCTCTTCTTTATGTTTCCATCACAACAGTCCTAGACATGCTGTGCTTATTGTTTCATGTTTTATAAAGTTCAGCAGAAATCTCTTAAGTTTCTGTCAAGAGAGAAGTATGTTTTTAAATCTGGACTTGATAATTAGAAAAATAGCATTCGGTTTGCCTGAGGATTGGTGAAATAAATGTGCTATTTGATACTTGTATATCTTCCTGATAAAAAATTATCAGAATTGCTAAGTCATAGACCACAACACTCATGAATCTGTGTATTGTAAAAAATCTTCTTACAGAACTAAGCATTTTCAGTATCGGTACCTGCCTTGGTTACTGACAGCTAAGCTTTCCATCAGTTCATTATTATTGCTGAAAGTACTGGCCTACCAAATAATGGTAGATAGCTCCTGTCTCGGAAACTATTACGCATGGTAGAGAGAATATCTACTACACTGAAATATGCAGCTGAAGCAGAAAAAAGCTGAAGCTGTCGAAGCATCTGTGTGGGGAAAGCGTTGACTGTGGTAAATGATTTTGAGAGTTGATGCTGTAACTGTGGCTTCCAGTCTGGCTCTACGACTGGTTGTATTGAGTTGCTGTTCGGGATGCTAACAGTTAATTTAGCTCTGGAGTAGCCTGCATAAAAGAGGAAGCAGAATATAGCCAAATTAACGAGACTGTGCTTCTGAAATTCTTAATTTCATGATGTCCACTAGCTTTGAGAGAGTTAAGATGAAACACGGAAAAGAGCTTCCCCTTGCAGTTTTGTGTTCGCTCAAGACACCTGCTTCAAAGTGGCAGCCCAGGCTCTGTGAGCTGCACCTGGAAGACAGCTGTATGCTGCAGAGAGGCTCTCAAGTCTAAGTATTTTAATTTTTTCTGGGAAGACAGGTTATTTCTGAGGGTTTTTTTGGTGCTTTAGCTCAGATTTTACCACGGGAAAACTTTTTGCACTACTACTATACTGAATATTTATTTCAAAGTTGACTCTCTGATTCCTGACTGACTCATTACTTTGTTTCCTTCATCAAATCTGACCATTTGTCTATGGTAGATTTGAAATAAAAAAACTCTCCTAACTTCCTTTAGAGGAGACAGCTATGGGGGAAAGATAGATACATAAGTGTCTAGAGAGAAAATTTTTTATCATAGCAAGCCATTAAATAGCATTTATTTACTCTATAAGACCTTACGGCAAATACATTAATATACAGGTGTTGTGTGGGTTTTTCTGAACAGAGATTGCAGTTCCAGTGCATAGGTGCTCTGTCGCGACACGGTAGAGAAACCCAGCATGTTGTGTTGTGTTGTGTTGTGTTGACAATGGTGGTCTTGGTTTTGGCTCCATGTGACTGCGGTGTTTTGTCCATGTTCCTTGTACAGACTGAGTGCTGGTCTTGCCCCAGGGGTAGCCATAGCTGTGGTTATACCGCTGTGATTAGATTTATATACAATGTTAATCCATAAAGAAATGAAAAACCCGGCACATCAGCAGTAGTTTTGCAAATGTTGGAATGTTCTCTTCACCGTTTCGTACAATTTTTAGGAATTGCTTTAGAAAATACATTTTAGGTTATTTTTTGCAGAAGGGTGGCATAATTATTGATGTCCTATTGGAATCTTCCATATAGTCCTGGTTTACTATGTGTATAATCCCCCCAGGGGTTGTTTGAAAATATTAAGGCTGTTTATCAATTTGAGAGGAAGCAAAATATTCATGTTGTGCACTAGGTATCCTGCATTTCTTTCCTGGAGATACAGTGACATCTCTCCAAAATACTTCTGTAGTTCAGTGTCTGTTGAAGACGACCTATTTATCATTTAAGGTCTCCTCTGCCTTTAAAAGCGAGGAAGGAGGGGGATAATAGATTAGTCACCCAATTAATGTTTTTTTATTATGAAACAGCATTAAGAGAAATGTGATGAAACGGAATAATAATGTCACTGGTTTGGTTTCTTCTCATCTATGTTGTTTAGTAAAAAGAAATAGAAAACTATTTAGTTGAAACTATGCAGAAATGGTATTTAAACATGAATCAGATTGGAAACATACTGAAGTATCTAAATCCGTTTAGAGGAATTTAGTAGGATTTACAAAAACATCTTCCTAAATGATGTGACTAATTACTCTTGAGTTTAAATCAAGAGTAAATCTACTATACTATTTAGGTGCTCTTACCCCTAGCCACCTGCACAGCTGATAATTTCAAGTGCCTCCTATAAATCTGGCCCCCAATTTCATTTTCCTAAAGTCATGCAGGTGCCTGCAAAAGGAGCTCTAGATACGAAGCAATGGATAAATGCAGTATTTTGTCTATGGCCTACTAAGGGCAGCACCAAATTCAGACCTCCTTTTTGGGAATGTCACTTTATTGACTTCTCAATGTCAATGGTGCTGTGCGGCTTGGCACCGACACCAAGCTTGTGCTCTGCTGTGTTCCGACCGGTGCTGTGGGGACAGGGATGAAAACCATCATCAGCGTTCTTCGGTTAAATTTGCACTTTTGATATAAGCAGGGGGTTTTGTATCGAGTGCCTGCCTGTGAGTTGGTGTCAGGGTTTTCCATAGTTTTGCTTCACGGAGATTGTGTGCGATGGAGTAGCTGAGAGATAAGGAGATTGATGGACGTGTTGGCATTGTTTGGCTGACTTTTGTGTTTTCAAAAATAGTGCAACACCCGAAGTCAAACTGTGTGTACCAGGTTTACAATTAATGAAAATTAATTACATTTTTTAACTATTATTTTTGGTTGATAAGTAAACATGGTTAAATTTCCTGACAGCTTAGCAGCCCAAGGCATAGCAACAGCACTAACACTAGCTACATTGACACTTCCAATATTTTTCCTTATCTTTGCTTGAGAGACGAAATTTTCAAGGTTGCTAGCTATGAGAGCAGTTCAGTGTAACATTTAGACCATTTCTTGTTCTTATTCCCTTTTCTTCTCCGGTTCCCCCTTTTGTGAGCAGCCCATGTTACTTGTGTGCCTGGAGTAAGGCTGCTGGTGCCGGGAGAGAGCTGGCAGTGCGGAGCTGCGGGGCCACGGCAGCACCTGAATTTTAGCTGAGATGGGGAACTGCTTGTCTGACCCACTGAAATACCCTGGTAGGAAGCTTTTTCTGCCCAGAAAGCTTACTGCCCGCAGGGACGGGACTGACAAGTAGTTAATAACGCGAAGCACGGTTATTCATTGCTGTGTGCCTGTGGAGTGGAGGCATGGATTGAGAGAGCAGCACTCATATTGCCAGCCCTGGGTCGTCTTACTGATGCCCCGAATGACCCATGTGGAGAGAGCTCCTGCTACCGCTGTCCTGTGACTGAGTCCTTTCAGCTCGTGGAGGAAAGAATAGGCTTCCTAAATTAGACAGCAGAGTATTATTCGCAGCAGAATTTAGTCCACCTGTCTCTGTAAGGATGGTTGTAATTCTCTCACTCCACATATGGCCTGAACACACGCCCACTCTCTCACTGTATGTGTACGTGTGTGCACATATGTGTCGCTAAGTATGTGCTAGCACCAGCAGCTTACTATGCACAGTGCTCATCAACGTTCAGTGCTTTAGTTACATAGCTAGACAATTGATTTGGATCATAATATACTTGATTTATGACCAGGAAGGGATGACTACATAGCTTGATCTCCCTTTCTCCGTATTGCAAACTTTGCCTATCTGTATGAAGCCCAGTAACTTGTATACAGGGTAACTTGTATTTTCCCAGTAACCCAGTAACTACAGGATAACTTGCATTTTCATAAAAATTCATCTTCTAGAAAAGTCTCACTAAACCTTGGTATCAACAAATGGAGAATCTCTGCGTTCTCCTTTTGATAGCTGCACTAATGGTTAGTCACAGGTGATGAAAGACATGTGATTTATTTCTCATTTGAATTTGGCATCAGCTTCCAGATGCTGATTTGGTTTATGTATACCCTTCTTTACTAGATTAGCAGGCCAGTTGGTACTTAGTATTTTCTCCCCATGAAAATACTTAGGTGTTGTAATCAGGTCATCTGTCTTTTTTTTTAATAAACTATACAAGTTGAACTCTCCACATATTTCATATTGAAATGTTTTCTACAGGACTCTAATCACTTTTGCAGCTGTATTCTGTGATCTCTGGTGGGTTTTTTTTTCAATTTCTTTCTAAATTGTGGAGACCTTAATCCTATTGTAAGTAATGATAGGCTGTAATGTTAATATTACCAATGAAAGTTTAAAAATGAAAGTTTAAAAAACATCTTCTGTCTTTGCATACTGTTTATTTCAAAGCTTGTATTAGCACTAATTTCTATATGAAATTAGATTTTAAGGAACTTTTACTGTTGAGTAAAGCCTTATGGGTAGGAGCATCTGCTGGCATGACAAATCATTACAACCATCCACATGTATGCTCTCATGCAGTCGTAAGGGACATCTATGTAACATTTAAGTGTCACTAACACTTACGAGTAATAAAATAACAATAAAGAAATCATATCTTTTAATCTCTAATTTGTCTCTTTCCCCTTGCTTCATTCTTGAAATTCATTTAGTTATTTGGTTCTAGTCTTCACACAAAAAACTTTCTCAGTAGAGGGCCGGTATGAACGTTTTTACCAAAGAGCTGTCTGGCCAAGTAACCAAGGCCAGTCTTACTGTAGGATTCGATGAGCTCTCCCAGCCTGTGATACCAGTGCTGCCTGTACTGTACTGGTGCCTTCTGCCTGCTCTGTCGCACCGTGGGAAGATGAACAGCCTTTAAGGGATCCCGTCACTGCTAAAAGCTACCGGCGATCCAGTAGATCAGATTTGTAAACAGAACGAATGAAAACACAGCCCAACCAATTTATGAGTATAATTATGACACAAAGAATGAATACAATTTCTCCAATAACAATAGTTCCATCTCCAGTGCTACGATAGGAGTATCTGGTATTCTACAGTGTCCGTTAAACTCCATGCATCTTGCAGAAGAAGCCTTCAACACAGATGAGCCAGTTATTTTCCTGGTATTTGTCATCAGAGCAGCCTCAGTAGGTGTTAGTTACTGTTGCATAGCATCATGTCAGAGTATTGAATAGAGATAATTGTAATATAATAATACTCTTAACAATTTTCCAATAAGACGTAGAGAAGTTGTAACAGAAAAATCCTCTAATTGTTGCTTGGATTTTCAGATTTTACATTGACACAGAGTTACACTTCTTGAATATATTATATTTTGCATAAACATAACGTGCTTCACAGAAAAATGAGATGGGAGACAATTTGAAAATCAGATGGAGAGATGACAACAGTCATCTCAGAATGCCTTCTGAGAATTAGATAGGTAATTATATAGGTAGCCAGGTAGAAGGAGGTTCATACACATCCAGTAGACAAACTCAGATCTAACTACGGACTTCTAGCTGATGTATTGTGATGTATTTGTCATACTTAAATAGTCATTTCTTGTCCCTTGCATAGTCATTCGCCTCTGATTAGAATAGGTGTAACTCTTTCTCGGGTAAGTGGTTGTATTTGGTCAGATAGTGTACTTGTCTCACAGTGACGTAAATGAGAACATGCCATACTGCAGACTGGATTTATGAAAGCTTCTCCTGATGATGTGTTTAAATATGTTATTTATTAAATTGATTGTGTCATAAAATGATCCTTAATGTATAGTTTTAAAAGCAGATAGACATTTGTGTGGAAGAGTATAATTAATTTTAAAACTCTCCAATGAATATCTCATTTCACTTTACAGCACTTAATTATTATATTATATGGACAAAAACTGAGCACAAGACTTAAGGCTTGAAATGCAGGAGTAGGGAACTAGTCAGGATACATGGCGGTCGGATGGCAGAGGGAGTATGAAATAAGGCTTTACTCATCACGCTTGATGGCAGGCATGGAAGAATCTGCAAATAGGTTTATTATTGCAGAAGAATGCCAGGCTGTCTTTCGTGTTTGATTTTCATAAACGCTTTCCTTTCGACTGTCTCCCAAAAACATAGAAGAAGGTAATTTCTTTGGCCTGCCTACTTCTGTCTGCACCGAAGTAAGGCCCAGTCGGTTCCTGCCGGAAGCTTTCTCAGGGAGCACTTTTGCACCCCCCCGCTGTTCTGAGGCAGGGCGCTGGCCTTTCAGTCCCGTGCTCAGCGGCCGTTCTGGATGAATTGCTTGCTGATGTTCTACTTGACCAAAGAGGCTGAAAAATGTTGAGCCGAGCTCAGGATGTATTAGGATTCTTCCAGGTTTCTAAAAAAGCGCACAGCTTTGCCAAGTGCTCGAATGCTCTGAGTCGCTGGGGCTTGCCCTTGCCTCTCTGATTCTTTCTGTGATGGATGTTGGGTTTTTTCCCGTTACGGTTCTGCCAACGCGCCTAACTTGGGAGCTGGTACCTTGGCGAACGCCAAAAGCAAAGAGAGTCAAACATTCGCGTTTTGAAGAGGTAATGGAAACCGACTTGACGGGTACCTCTGTCCGGCGAACGCCAAAAGCAAAGGGAGTCAAACATTCGCGTTTTGATGAGGTGATGGAAACCGACTTGACGGGTACCTCTGTCTCTCGTTGCAGCCCTCTCAGCTGTCAGATGCGGTGATCTCCATGGTAACTCAAACCCCCAGACTCTTGACAGCAGCCTGCGAGGAGCGGCATTCAGCAGCTCAAGGGTCTCACGACCAGGTAAGCCCAAAGTAACTGCCAAAGCAGAGCTTACCTCGGGCACGCAGTTTCCTATCCAGCTGCCTTTCAGGTTTTTCCCTGGTGAAGGCAGCAAGCATGCAGTTAGTTTGCATGCATATACATGATGATGTACTTATACCGGTGCTGTCATTTAAGGTGTCAGCAGTCCAGCTCTCTCTAATAGAGAAGTTTGACAAAAAGTCTACATTTATTCAGGAGTTTTTTTTAAGCTACAATTTAAAGAGCCACAATGAGGCGAAGCGAAGAAGTACTACAGGATTCTTTAAGTGGCTTCGGTGTTAAGTAATTACTATGGTAGGAAGGAACCCAAAAGCACATCAGTGGTGAGACCTCTCTTACCACAGTACCTGCACCACTGTCGGTACCACCTAGTCACTAACATTAGGCCTGAGCTCTCTTACCCTCCTGGAATGGACTGGAGGCTGTTTCTGTGTTCATGTAATATTCATTGGTACTCTGCAGCCTCTTCAAATTGCTGCTGTGCTCTTTTCACATGGCTTTCCAAATCCCTTGCTGTGCTAATAACAGCATGTGGGGCATTCTGGTTAACATCTTAAGGAGATAAAGAATTCTTCCCCTTTTTTGCTGAATTATGAAGAAAACTTGAACAAAAACCAAGATCTTTGCCATCTTGTGAAAACAATGTGAGGGCTTTACAGCTGTGTTTGCTGTTCCAGTATCACTAATGCTGTGAGCAAAAGTAGTATCTCTGGTCTTATGTGCTTACGTGTGTGTGGGTTTTATGACTCCTTTTTGTTGTAAGGTTTCACTGGCATTTGTATTGAATTGTTTCTCTACCGTGAAGATTTTATTTATTTTGTAAGTCTTTGGTTTCTATGCGCCGTTTCTGTGCACCTAATGAAGTTCAGCAAGGGCAAGTGT
>NW_009609042.1:0-11345 GCF_000690535.1 Cariama cristata
TGACTTTTCCTCCCTGTGTTCCAGCCTGTGCTGCCAGTGCGGGGTTCCCATCCCGCCCAACCCGGCCAACATGTGCGTGGGGTGCCTGCGGGCGCAGGTGGACATCACCGAGGGCATCCCCAAGCAGGGCACCCTCCACTTCTGCAAGCAGTGCGAAAGGTGGGCAGCCGGGCCCCCCCCGCCTCCCCTCCGGGCAAAGCCCCCTCCTGAGGGGGGGAGGCAGCCCCTCTCGGTCTGGGCGCTGCGGCTGGGAAGCAGCCGTGCATCTGTCTGTTCCTCAGGTCTCTTTACGGTGTTTCAGCACGTTGTTGTACTTCTTTTCTTGTGGAAATAGGGAGGTGTTGGTGTGTAGAGTCTAGAAGATTTAAATGAGCGAGGTTATGGTTCTTGAAAAAAAAAAAATTTAAGTGGGCAAAGAGGTAAGGGTGGCAGTAAAAGTACAAATGCACTTGGAATGAATCAATCAATCCTTAGGGAGGCAAAAGTTGTAGCTGCGTAGTTGGTATTAAAACTGAAAGCTTGGAAAATACCTGTTCATCTTTTGGGTGATTTAATTTGCTGAAGCAGCTTCAATGTGCCGTAAAATGCTTTCTGTATCATAGGTATCTTCAGCCTCCAGGAACCTGGATTCAGTGTAGCTTGGAATCAAGAGAGCTTCTTGCTTTGTGTCTTAAAAAAATGAAAGCTTCGCTGAGCAAGGTGAGTAGCTAATCTTATTTGTATTTGATAGCGTGTCTGTTGGTATTGCATAAAGTCAAGTCCAGCTAACTTATACAGGGTTCAGTCCTTCTGGACCAGCCATTTGTACTTTCATAGAGCTTATCAACTGGTTTGTATTAAACATAGAGAATGACAATCTCATCTCAAATAACTCTATACTAGAATTTTGGAGGATTCGGTAAGGATGGGCTCTAACAAAAGATTTTCAGGCATACTGAGGAGGCTCTTGCAGTGCAGTTCTGTGACTTCAGAGCATACAGTGTGCTGCACAAATGTTACTGTATAGACGGCAGTTGAGCATAATTAACTGAAGGAAGGTAACATGTTCTTAATGCACCTTAATTTACAGTTTTCTTTTTACACATTTTTAAAATTGTTTATACAATACTTGTTCTTAATGGTTTATGACAGCATGAAAGAGGGTTGCAGAGGTCTATATATAGATTGAAGTAAAAGTCACGAGTTTAAGTTGAGTAAAGTGTCTCTTAGGTTCAGAGTCTTCCCACAGGAAAAAATCCGAGTTAGTGTTCTAGGCAAAAAAATTGTTTTGTTACTGCAGTCATCAAGGTTTGAATTAGGTTGCCTTATTGAGCTTCTTGCTGTTGGGTTAGTACTTAAATATACAAAATATCTTTTGCTGCAATGAATTTGCATGTTCTTAGTTTTAGAGACTAAATTGGCTTTTAAGTCCTGAGGAAACCATGCTACCCAAATTCATCATTACGTGGCATCTAGAGATACTGCTGAATAGTGTATTCAGTTACTCCAGTGTGACAGCTGCATCGCCGTTATTTTAGGTAGATCAGACTCTATGTTCTAACTAAGCATTATTGATTAGGTTTGGTATATTGATCCATAGGTTTTAATTAAGGTTATTCACTTTCTCGCTTGGTTGAGGAACTACAAAGCTTAAAGCTTGTGTTTTGTGGTAATTAGAGCTGCATAGGTGTTTTAACACATGTACTAGTACAACAGCTAGCAGCAGCTGAGTGCTTCTTCTTTGCCACTGGCAGGTCCGGCTGATCGATGCAGGCTTTATTTGGACCGAACCACATTCTAAGAGGCTGAAGCTGAAACTGACCGTTCAGAAAGAGGTAACTGGAGTACAGTATTCTGCATGTGGCTTGTAAAAAGCTTTTATGGCAAACAGTATGATCGTATTTATTTTTTTTATTATTACATTTTAGAGAAGTGGTTCTCTTTGGTAAAATCCAGCATGCGTTTACTGGCTTATCTTGAAAGAATATTGATTTCATCTTGCCTAAATTTTGTCATGAAAGTGCCATTTTGTCATGAAAGTGCCATTCCTCACAGTTTGAAGAAGGTTACTGGCTGTTCCATTAAAGTTGGAAAAATACTCCTAGTATTTGTGACCCAAATATAGCTGTCTGTCACATAGTTTTAGTACAGTATAGAAGTTATTTCAGAATGCTGTGGTAAACTACCTTTCTGTCTTGACAGGACTAATGAGGAAACCTTTTAAACTTTTGTTGTGCAGGTGATAAATGGAGCAGTTCTTCAGCAAGTATTTCTGGTGGAATATATAATTCAGTCTCAAATGTGTGAAGACTGTCATAGGATTGAAGCTAAGGATTTCTGGAAAGCTGTAGTGCAAGTCAGACAAAAGGTAAAGGCAAACTGAATTTTCACTTGTTCATGGCAGAACAATCGGGCAGACAAATTTGGATGATTTTCTGATTTTCTCAGAAAAAGATGTACTGACACTTGTACACTGCCACAGTGATGCGGTTTGTGTTCAAGGGATGTTTGGGTTTTTTTTCCTTACTGATCTCAGTTTAGAAAAAACTTTCTCTCTGCTGTCCAGTATTATTAGCATATTCTTTTTAAATGATGGCTGGCAGGAGGATCTTGCGTGAATTACTCAATATCCTTCTGTATATGAAGGTAATGTTAGAAACAGTGGGACAGATTATTTACAAATATTTAAATCTTCTTTAAATAAAATAGTATCTCTAGTAATGAGTTCCACAAAAATGAGAAACAGAAGCTTTAAATAATTTGGTATAAATAGAGCACATCTCTGAAATCTTTTTTGGTTACTTCGAATAGACTTTGGACTGTTCCTTCTCTAGATGATCTCTTCATATAAATGTTTATTCTTCAGAGATACTGCGTTTGCATTAGACAGTTCTTAAATAACCTTGATAATTTTATCTTTCTTTGGTTTTAGACTCTGCACAAGAAGACTTTCTACTATTTGGAGCAGCTGATTTTAAAACACAGACTTCATCAAAATACACTTCGCATCAAAGAAATCCATGGTAAGTGAGGTGGCTTGTTGGTCTTGAGGTAGAATGGACTAACCTATTTCATATTGGAAGAGTGCTTGTGCTACCACCTATGTATGGATAAGCAGCGGATTACTTAGCCTATGTATTGTATTTGAAAAAAAATATCGTACTTGATATGTTCATCAAGCTTTCTTTTCTTTAAGATGGCCTGGATTTTTATTATTCATCAAAGCAACAGGCCCAGAAGATGGTAGACTTTCTTCACTGTACAGTTCCGTCTAGGTATATCATTTACTTTTATTGCCTTGAGTACTCAAAAGCTTTTGGGAAATGTCTTTTATCCTTCATTTTTAACAAATTTTGTAAGTGAAAGTGTAAGGAACCTGTATTCTAGTTAAAACAGACAAAATTCCTTCTACAGAAGTCCCATGTTTCCACTTAGCCATTGTGAAACTAACCCTCATACATTTTTGTTTCCTTAATTTTTGTATTGGTAGTACATAGCTATATACTTTCATTGCTCTACTTTGTGTTGATTGTCTGCTATTTCAATGAATGTCCTTCTTGCTGCCTGAGGGCTCTATTTTTATGTTTTATAGATCAAAATCGTCCCAACGTTTGATCTCGCATGATATTCATAGTAATGTCTACAATTACAAAAGCACTTTCTCTGTGGAAATTGTTCCAATATGCAAGGTAGCTTCTCTCTATTCATCTCCAGGGTATTGTATGAAGTGGGTGGAGTTTGGTTTTGGTGATGGAGGCCGGAGTTCTTGGGTATTTGCAGAGATGGGGAGGCATGGAAAGTGCAGATAGCAGCTCTCTTGAGGAAGTTATTGGGCGATACTGGGTGGAGAACTGAAAATACAAAGTTTAAAAATCTATTTCAGATTTCTCTAAAGACTTGATTAAAAATGAAGGAAATGTGAGTGTGAATATTATCTGTTTGTATGCAGGACAATGTTGTCTGTCTGTCACCAAAACTGGCGCAGAGTCTTGGTAACATGAGCCAGATCTGTGTGTGCATTAGAGTAACAAGTACCATTCACCTCATCGATCCCAACACTCTGCAGAGTAAGTTATGGGTTCTTCTCTGCACTGTGGCAGCATCTGATTTTTCTGCTCGTGCAATTGTTTTTTGTTGTCATGAAATGTTGTATTTTTAGACCTTAATGTTGTAAATTTATCTGTACAATCACTGGCGTTGAAATTTAGTAGTGAACTAAGAGAGTTCTCTAAGCTTGATTTCCATAGTATCCTAGGCAAAGTGTGCAAGCTCAGTGTTAAGTTCATGGATGTTCTAGGTCCCTGCTGAGCACTGACATTTGTCAGGTATATTCCTCTAAAATTAGATGGCATCTAATTTTTCTCTGGATTATGATCCTAGCCACTTTGGTACCAGAAGTGCAGTGCTTTGATTGGTATTTGCTGGTAAGCTCTACCAGCAAAATACCTCTAATGAGGATACATCCAAGAGGATGATTCTTGTGAATAAAAAGGTCTGTGCTTCAGACACCTGATACGTGATTTGGCTGTCACGGATCCACTGCTCTTGTAGCACGAGTTTGCAGTATGGGTCATGTCCTAAATACTTGCGTTACAGTAACAAACTTGAACAAAATGTGTCTGGCAGTTGTCTTCATTTTGGGTAATGGTTCCTTTTCCTTTTAATTTCTTTGTGAGAAATTCTCTCCCTTGTGATTGCCCCTGGTGGTGGGTTTTTTCCAGTTGCTGAAATTGATGGAAATACCTACTGGCGCCACCCTTTCAATAGCTTGTTCCACCCCAAACAACTAGAAGAATTTATCATTGTGGATATCAATAGGGTTCAAGAAAAGAAAAAAGGTGCAGGTGCAGGGGCAAGATCAAACAAGGTAAGAGTTCCCTCTCTATCTGATTCAATGTTTTGGGCCTTCCTCTCCGCTCCCTCCCCTACTCAGCTGAACTTCTGTTTTGAATCATTCTGCCTTGCAAAGTCAGATGTGTGCTCTTCTGTGTGTTGCCGCTGGCAAAGATTCTTCTTGGGAAGATGTGGACAGTGTTTTGGTTTGGAAATTGTGCAGGCATTACATGAATTCCACTTTCAGAAATTCTTTTCTGTCAAAGAGTTTAAACTGTGCTTGTTACTGTCGTTATTGAAATTATATTAACTTTGCAACTCTTCAATTATTAAATTGTTTTTGTTGAAGTATAGAAGCATTTCTTTTCATTCAGAATTAATTAATCGGTACCAAACATTTTCTTCTCAGTCAAAAGCAATATGTCATTGAAAGTTACAAAGTAAAAAAAAAAAAAAAGAACACCACAGCATGTGTCTAGTTATAGAAGCAGCCTTTGTGAGATTCTTGTGGTTGGCATGTCCATTTCCTTACTTTTGTAGAGATGAGAAATGAGGAGTAGCAAGCAATACATCGGATGTAGAAATAGATTGATGTAGAAATAGAAGTTTAATTACAAATGTAATTTAAAACAGTAATATAGCAGGTTCTAATAGCACAGCAAATTAAGCTGCGTTTGATTACAGGAGTGTTTTATTTTTCCTTCCTCATGTTTTATTTTTCCTTCCTCAAGCACACGCTGGCTGAAGCCTGGGTACAGAAAACCTCGGAGTTGAATACAGATCATCAGTATTTCTGCTGTACTCACTTGGGGCACATTCTGAATCCCGGTGACCTTGTCTTGGGGTCTGTTCTGTTTCTTGATTTTTATTAAATGATTCTCTAATGACTGAATTCTCTGGATTCTCCACAGGCTTATGTATTATCAAGAAAGTTTTGAACTGTTCTGATTTCTAAATGAAATCAGCAAAAGGCATAGAATCTTTCACCTTGGCCATGAAGAGATGGTCCTAATGCAGGAGAACTCTTTTTCTAGCATAAGTTATCTTGTGAGAAGGGCTGTTAGTAATAAGAGAGCTGAAATATTGACTTTGGAGTGCAGATTGGAGCAACAGTTTAGACACAAATAGATGGGAGGGATTTTTCAAATACCAGGCAAGAGCTTTTTGTTTGATAGTGAGTGGCGTATACAGCAATGACAAATGGGAAATTTTTGTAAGATTAGGCAAATTAGGTGACTCTCAAACAAGCTTAAATATGGATGTTACTGGAGCTGTTGTGAGCCCAAGAGAACCGGAGTGGACCTTGCTGTTTGGGTTCAGGAGGCTGGGGAGTGCTGCCGAACAGAATGTGGGAACAGCAGCTTCTAAGAGTTTTTCATAGTTATGACAGCTGCATATCAATGTGGATTTTTTATTTGCACTACTTCATGTGGAAACATTTATCTTTCTTGGGAGCTGTAACTTGCGCTATGCTACTCTTTAATACAAACATACTACAAACATTGAGTTCAATTTTGCAGGTGTGGTAAAATACCTATTTTCATTTTAGATTCGACTTGGCGAACTGCAACTTAAATGACGAGTTTGCCAATAAGATGAACCCACACAATATTCCTGATGTGGTAAGACCATTTTCTTTCTCTCTACAAAGTTACCCAGGGTTATTAGGGAACGTGATTTTATAATGAATACTCACTAGTTCCATAGTGCCTAAAGGAAGAGGGGATATTAATATTGAAATGTGAATAGCGTCTAATTTTGAGAATTATTTTCTCACTACTTAAATTTTTGACTGGTGGTTAAATAATACATTTACTTTAACTTACCTTACTCTTTGTTATTTTTGTTCAAATTACCATGCACTGTGTGATTGAAAACTGTATTACAACCCCAGTGTGTGTGTGCCTCTTCAGGACTTAATCCAAAGTGTTTGGAAACACTTGCAGTGGCAAATGCTATATAAATACTATATAAAACTTCTGAGTGCCAGACTGACTGTACCATTTGTTCAGCTGATGTTACAGTTGCCCCAGTCTAGACTTGGGTGTTGTTTTGGATTTTGAAAGGGTGTCATCAGTACCGTTGAAGGTGCGTATGTGTAAATACGCACTGGTTTTCACTGTAGGTATTAATAAAGAAGAGCTATGACCGTACCAGACGCCAGCGTCGCAGAAACTGGAAGCTGAAGGAACTAGAAAGGGACAGAGAAGGCGCAGATACAGACGATGAAAGGTTCAGTATCTGCCATGAAGCTTTTCAGTCCCTTCTACCTAGGATACCGTGCCAAGTCTAGAAATAATGTTTCTCAGTTTTTGCTGAGGATAAACCCAATGTAACGCCTAAGCTGATGTGCTGATTGTTAAGGGCGCACAAGCAAATGCTGCTGGTTCTGTTTGAGCGTGATGCTGGCTCACAGGGCAGGTTGATATCAGTGTTCTTGGAAGAGCAGTATCTCTGCTGTTAAGGGGGCACAAGCAAATGCTGCTGGTTGTTTGAGCGTGATGCTGGCTCACAGGGCAGGTTGATATCAGTGTTCTTGGAAGAGCAGTATCTCTGCGTTTTTCCTCCTTCCCTAGTGCAGGAAGTGCTTTATGCATACGCACCTTACTTAGGCTTATCCTGTCTTGACTGCTAAGTTTTCAGGGAACGTGGATACTGAGGACAACGGGCCAGGGGGGTGTGGAAGCAGACAAAATCCTGAAATCTTAAAAGAGAGCACTGCAGGCTTTTCAGGTTTACTGTTGCAAAATATAGAAACTATTTTTGTGCTTTTTCCAAGAAAAGCTGAAATCGTGAGACAAGTGGGGAGTATCAGAAGCATTGTGTCTGTAGCTTACAGTTGGTGTCTGTCTGGCTAAAGGGACACTTCTGTGAAAACGTGCTTATCACTGCTTTGTTCAGTGACAAAGCTGATAAAGCAACAGCAGATTCTAAATAACATTCAATTCAGTAGGAAAAAATGAGGTAATTGGAGTTAAATGAGGACAGGCAAATTAAACAAATTATTTGGAAACTAATAGGTGATAGTAAAATAAAGCAGAAAGAATGAGTTGGAAATGTAGGAATGCTATCAGAAGGCACATCTGAAGGACTGCAGGTTGCAGTCCTTCCTTGGGGCTTTGTTTCTTTGATTTTATTTTGGTTTATAAGTTTGCATAAATCCAAAGGAGAAGTTGACTAAATATGTTAAGCATCTTTTACAGACAATACCAGGACTTCCTTGAAGATCTCGAAGAAGATGAAGCCATAAGGAAGAATGTCAACATTTACAGAAGTAAGGCTTTTTTAGCCATTTAATTGCATGTAACTAAATCATGACGATTTGAGTGAAAATATTTTTACTGAAGTTCTGTATTTAGATTCTTTGAACTCATGCCTAGAGAAATGCTGTCATGTGATACCTTCAGGTCTTCAATGTATTTCACATGCACTGAATGCAGGTTGATGGGTTTTGTTTGCTGGCCTTTAACATGAGAGAGAGAAGCATATTTTCCCCTGCACCCAAAACCTCTGCTGGGTGAAGGATTTGATACATAATTTAGCATCTTCCATGAGGGCAATTGCCATGGGATTGCTGGGTTTTAGGAGGGATTTGTTGGTTGGTTGGTTGGCTGGGTTTTAGGAGGGATTTGTTGGTTGGTTGGGTTGGGGTTTTGGGGGGGCTTTTCCCCCTTCCTTGGGGTTGGTCAGGGGGGTTTGAGTTTGTTTTCTTTGCTTAACTGTTTGTTGGGTTTTTTTCTATGTGTTTTTAGATGCAGATGTTCCAGTGGAGAGCGACACAGATGATGATGGTCCTCCACGAATCAGTCTGGCTGAAATGCTAGAAGATCTCCATATTTCCGAGGATGCCACTGGTGGGGAGGGAGCAAATATGATGACAGAATAAGAATAGTGCGTTAGTCAATGTAATAAATCCTCCCTTGGGGAAGAAAAAGTACCCAAAACATAAGTAAACATTACAAACTGATCACGTGAACATGAAAAGTAATGTGATAACTACCACTATACACCTAAATAATGTTCCTGAATTAATATTTTATATCTAATCTTCTAGAGAATCAGCAATTAAAGTCAAGTTTCTGGTGCAAGCATTGCAATCTAAGTTCCACAAGTTCCTCCAGTCCCCGAGTACTCTCTCCTTGCAGCTTCTGCAGTGTAAAGCCCCGAGTTCAGTGTTCTCCGTTGGGAGTAATCATCGTCTTGTGCTGCAGACAACTGATAAGGAAGGATGTCCAGAGGGAGAGGCTCTATTCCGGTTTGTGAGATCTGTAGGTAGAGTACCTGCCTACCGCTTATTGCTTTCATTTCTTCACATAGGAAGGATTTTTCCTATCTTAATGGTTTTGGCACAGTGGTTTGAAGCCTTTTATGATATTGCTGGATTATTCCATGTAACAATGTTTTGGGGAAGCTCAAGAGCGTAGCTTCTGTTCCTTTGGTAAAGGAACTCCAAATATACGTACTGTGTACACGAAAACTTCTCTGTAAATTGGTTGAAGATGCAGCCCTTGATCAGAAAGACTGGAAACTTCTGTTGAGTTGTAATGAATATTGTACTATATTCCATGCCTGTACCAGTGGTTTAAAAGCAATATGCGTAATGTCTAATCAATACATCAGGTATGAACTACTAAAAAACTATACAGATGTTTTTTGTCCTTCATTTTTTAGTTAACTTTAACATCAAATTTTGCTCCGCTGCAAGCCCAAAGAGGACGTAAGTAGTGTAGGAAGAGTTTATGTGAATATACATTTGATTTACCTCATAGAAATACAGAAGCATAGCATAGCGAGAGTGGTTTTGACGCTGCTTTTTTTTAATTTCAGGAAAAAATGTTCCAAAATACCTGGCATATGTCAGGGAGGGACATACTAACAATGTAAAGTTGGGGGGGAAAAAAAGATATGTAGGATTCATCAAACAGGGTATTAATGATTCCACTATCAAGGATCTGTATAGCTCAAATGAGCACACTTGATGCAATTTGTCACCACTTGTATGTTGTAAGAGAAATACACAGGGCTGAAAATAACACCGTGTCTCTGTAGTGTCAGCTTGAGGAGGTGTCGGGAGCACCTTTCTCTATTTCACTGTGCTTCACAGCTTTGCAAGGCCTCAAAGAGAAGTTAAGCAATAATTGAGTCCTCAGTGTTCAGCCCCCTGCCAGGGGAGCAAAATTTATCAGTTACTCATACTGGGGTTTTTTTCTGTCTCACAATCTTGTAATCGTCCATTTGTAAAGGGGGGAAAAATGGAAATTTGGAGAGGCAGAGTTGATGTAGCAAAGCTCTAAGCCGCCTGTTGGCGTTGTTAGCAGCTCAGCCATCCCTTAGTGCTATCTTTTACTGGGTATTTGTGTCACTCTAAGTTCTTCTGCTTCCACTCTCAGGAGCTTTGTCAAATTTTTTTACTATGTAGAAGAGCAGTTAAGAAACATCCATAAAGCTGCTGAGAACTAAAGGTACAATTTATCTCTTGACAGTAATTTAGTTCAGCATAGGGAAGGCATAAAACCATGCTTAAAAAATATTCATGAGAATGCAGCTGCATAGCTAGCCTGAATTATCACTACAATAAAACTGGTTTATTACACGTATTTTACAGTAACTACACCTGCCAGTAGTGCTGGGGAGATGCAGATAAACTCAATTCTAGTGACCATTGGGCCAAATCTGTGGAAATTGAAGAACTTTAATTTGTAACCAGTAGCCAATGAATATGTTCTGTGTCAGGAGGAGATGTGTTTTGGGTTGTGGTTTTTCTGACAGAGGTAACGATGGCCAAGCCTTTATCTTGCATAGTTTGGTAATAAAGCTTCCTGTTGTTGGCAGGTGAAGGAGGGCGTAATAAAAGCTTGTTTTTAAACTGTGCTGTTTTGATCAGTCCTTTTCCTTCCTCTCTGATGTTTTCTGTTACAGTGTCTCTCAGAAATTTCAGATGTTTTGCTGTCTTGTCTGTCATCCTGTTTGTTACTGGAGATGTCCCTTTTCCTTTCCCCCCGCTGTGGTCTGTTGCCAGTCTGTATTAAGTTTCAAGCATCTTTCAGCAAGAGTCTTGTCTGGAAAGATCTCATGCTACAGATGCTGGGCAAACAAGTCATAAATCTAAGTATATTGCTTGGCTTTTTGTGCATTTGTTTGCTAGCTGGTAACACATAGTAACAGCTCTCCAATGAGTGGCTAAGCTGTGCGTACTGGAAACCAAAGTTAGTTCTAATTTTAGGTTCCTGAGTTTACAGTGTGCCTTTGACATTTAAGCAGTTGGGAGCCAAAAGAGGCTTAGATGGTGTACCAGCAAATGAAATGTTTGCCAAGGTCTTCTCACTTCTGACACCAGATAAGTAATTTGACAAAAGGTACTTAATTCACAACAGATAAAAGGCTGCCACTTACCCTGCATCTCCTTCTGAAGATCTCTGTGGATTGAGCCACAGCTTAACGCTCCTCTCCTTTTATACATACAGAAGTTGCTTCAGGATTTGAAGTCATAACTGCTTAATGATGAATTTGCACTCAGATTTTGATGAATTTTG
>NW_009609043.1:0-20132 GCF_000690535.1 Cariama cristata
TTTTGTTTCAATTATTAAGCTGTTCTTATTCTCAACACACGGGTTTTACCTTTTTCTGATTCTCCTCCTCATCCCACCAAGGGGGGAGGAGTAAGCGAGCAGTTGCATGGTACTTAGTTGCCGTCTGGGGTTAAACCATGACAGTTGGGGAACAAAAGAAGGTTTAGGAATAAGGACGACTCTTCAGATTCATGCTCCCTCTGTGCAAGTGTTTTTCTGCATAATGCTTCACTGTGCTTTCTTTTATGTAAGAAGACAATATGTAGCATTGTTTTTGCATAAAACACACAAATGATTTACTGCTGCTACATATGTGGCACTCCTGCACTTATACGTGTGTACTTGGGCTACCTCAAAATTAAGTCTAATTTTCTTACAGTATGATCCTGCAAAGTGGCATGTTCCTTTGTGTTCCAAGTCCAGAGTGATTACTCTGGAGGATGGGACCAATGTACTTTTTAATACTTTGTTTCTTCCCAGATCAGACCAGTCCGCACATTAACAACTTCACTATTTCATAGACACTTTTTTGAAGTTTAAAGTATTACCATTTTCATTTACTTTCTTTTTCCCACTATTTGGACTTCTAACAGAGTATCAGTCTGCACAACCGTTCCCATCAAAGCCAACTTGGAATTAATCTTTCAAGTAGGCGCTCATGTCACAGTATCATATGTTCCAGTCACTAACATAGTGCATCTGCTAAATTCCCATCATCCCGCAAGATTCTAATTCTGCTTTAAAAAAAGCACTGACATTTTTGCCTGTCAATATTTTCCCATTGCTCGTGACACAGTTGTTCTTAAAACACACAGTGAATCCTTTCTTTCTATATATATACACCATAATTATGCAAGAATGTAAATTAGATTTAACACATAATTGCCATAGTCACGTATCTGAGCTTTTTTTTTAAACTTGGAACAAATCCTTTCCCCATTTTTTTCCTTTGCCCCAGCAAATACCCACACACCTTCAAATAAATAAACTAAAGGTCTAGTATCTGCATCATTAGACTCTTCTTTGACCAAACTTTTCAATACCTTACTGACGTTCACTCTACAGCTATCTTTAAAGCATCCTAATCTGTGTTACCAATCGTTATGCAGTCTTCCATTCTTTATGAAAGACATTCTAAAGGTTAAGTTAATTAAGGCTACCCAGTTTATATGAAGCAAAATTAACGAGTGAATCATCATTTTTCATTTGCACGTAGTGCTTATTCTATCTTCTAATTTAACCAAATAGGCAATAGGGATGGCATTTACCTCATGAAAATTTAGACATTGCAAGTATATAGTTATGTCTGATCTCATCACCTTGGGCTCCCTTTCTAGTCAACTGAGAGACAGAACTGTTTGAGAACAATTAATCTGAACTATAGGATTTGTCTAATTTGGGCAGTAAAATTCTATGCAGAGAGACAGAACCAAAAATTCAGTACTATGTGCATAAGCAAAGAGTTAGTGCACAAGGGTGCTTCAAAGAGCTTCCTATCAATTAAGAACAGCAATAACTTATATAGAACAGCATTCAAAGAGGTGTCTTTGGTGGCTTCCACTTTTATTATTTGAAATATAGTGAAAAAATTGGGGTGATAAAGTGAAACTGCTTTCCAGAAGCTAAGTACATACAATGATAAACTATTAAGTTTACAGAACCATACTCATTTATTAAGTTTTATGATGATGGATATCTTTCATTAGTAGTACTACTGCTATTATTAATAATGATTACCAGCTATGATGATTTTCATATAGAGAGGAAATGCTGGTGATGTGGAATGAAAAAGGTTGAAAAAGATCTTTCCAACCCCTGAATGTTTTCTGTTTCTTTTTACAGCTTGACGAAAAGCATTCAGAGAGGAATTGCACATTGTATGCTAGGGTGAAGCACTCGCCCAGCACGTCTTTGCTGAAGTTCTGTCCTTCCTATAAGAAACACCAAACTGTCGCACTGCCTGAAGGCAGGCCTAGGAAGGAAACCTTAATGTTTGTCTGATAATGATTCCCTTGTGAAAAAAACCCAGTTCTTTCTGTAACAGAATATGTTTTTCCAAAACTAAGTCTAGGACACTTAATTATGCCAACACCCCATTTATCTGATGGCAACTATCAAAGACATTTATAAGGCAGCACAAATCATCCATCTCGTCCTAGTTGTTTACTTTTCAGCAGTTGCCATCCCCCACTGTTTCCCCTCTATCATAAGCTTTGTTTCAAATGCTGCTGATAAAGGTTTTAAAGACTCATCTATATCTGAAGCATTCTCATTTCACTGGAGTTTTTTTGAGTTTTCAGATCTTCTCAGATCAGGACGGGAAAATAATCTGCCTGTGTGAAAAGGCCAAGCTCTCTTAAGTGAGTGAAAATTCCTGAGAGGGTGTTTTAAGCTGTTACATTCTTGCTACAGTTCCCTGAAGGTGGACCTAATACTGAGATTTTTTTCAAATTTAATGCTAGTGTTTTCTTGATCATTCACTTCCCCTTTCCACAGGGCAGTACTAATCTGACAGGGAAAATTATGATCTGTGTTTGTATAGCCTAATAGGAACTGTCAAAATAGTCACTAGCCAATCAGTCATTTGTCTCTCATTTCCAAAACATTTTATAACCCTTTGTGGACTTGTACAGGTTCCAGACAGATATAGTTCAAGATACAGTTGATTTAGACTGTCATGTATTAACAATGAAAACCTTCAAGGATGACATCTTTTCCTCATTATGAAACAGAAGCAAAAGTGCATGGCAGAGAGAATACTAGACATGAATAGGCATGATTTTTTTTCTGAGTCCTTAATATGTCATGAAACATAAGCCTTCTTGATCTTTACCTAATGTAACACTGAACAGCTCATACAGCTCACACAGCTTACTTGCCCAGAGGTGCTAAACAGTTTTAAAGTGTAATATTGTTCTACTGTATTGCTGACCTCTCTTTTCTCTCAGGGATTGTTTCAAAATTTCTCTGCCATTCTGTCAGAGAGTTCCCATTGCCTAGAAGAGTACTACCTTTCTGTCGTAAATTTCCCAGAGAGGCACCTACTTGCACATGGTTTGAGCAAGAAGCAGCACCTGTTGTTCTTTGCATGTGCTGCACATGTGGTTTGAGAACAGGATGTGTGTCCAGAGGATTTGAGATATGCTTATTGTGTTAGTAGAAGATATAAGAATAGCGGGTTGGTCATGTGCACACGCTGTGTGTGTAGTCAAGGTTTCCAGATGCCCAAAGCCTTGGTTCAGAAGAATTTCTGAACACTGAATGAAAAGTGTTTCCTACCACTTGCATTTTTGCAGTATTGGGGAAAGAGGTATCCAGACATATTCTTCTTTGAACTGTGCTTAAGGCTGTGATTGGCCAAGTCTTTTATTTCTCTTTGTGACAGATTTGACTCAAAAGCACTCTGAATATTGCTTATCTGGTCAAGGAAATGGGAGTAACAAAATGTTACCAGAAAACAGTGGTCACTATGACTAAGATATCCTTATTCTGTTAGTAAAAATTGTCAGAGTTATGCAAAACTTCACCAAATCACTGAAATAAGGCAACACAGACCTAAATAAGGAATCAATTCTATAACCAGTTCATGGAAAAATCTACCAGAATTTTCCTGTGCACAAATAAAAGACGTTTACTTTGAAGCAGAATAACCTCTTGTTTATATTGGAAGAAGAAAACAGTCCTCTTTTGAAACCTTCAGAGAGTCACTTGGATAGAACGAATTGCTCTAGACTAAGGCAGTAAAATACTTTTGAATACTAGAAACACAAACTCTAAAAACAGCCCATTGTCACATCTATTTTTCCAAGCTCTAATTGCCTATGTGCACACAGCCAGACATCCTCTCTACAATAGTACACAACCTCTGTCTCCAAAACTTCTGATCCAAAATCTGTTCAAGTCCAAAAGTCTCCCCATTAGCTTTCAAAGGCACAAGAATATTGACAACAGCAAAACAATAAAGACAAAAGTGAAGGCTCTCTGAGGAATTAGACAGAAGATGGATTGCCCCACAGTGTGTTATCTCTGAACAGAACTCATCTTCTGTCTGAAATCATGGAAAGCAGAGTCAC
Organism: Cariama cristata; assembly: GCF_000690535.1. Taxonomy (NCBI): domain Eukaryota; kingdom Metazoa; phylum Chordata; class Aves; order Cariamiformes; family Cariamidae; genus Cariama; species Cariama cristata. The sequence continues at coordinate 4,074 of NW_009609043.1, forward strand.
TAGTGAGTTAAAGAAGCAGCAGTCTTGCTCTTATGTTCTACCTGTATTCCATAGTTTCATCTGGATGTATAATCTATGACTACTTTTAAGTGCAAGATCAAAAGTTCCCTCTCCAGCTTAGTTTGCAGAGAACATGCCTACACTGAATAAGGATTCCTTAAGGTAAATTATTTATATTTACATAATATCATGTAAACTGATAGGAGTGGGAACAGTCTACACATCACTTAAGTATTTGCTGTGCTGTTACAAGTAACATCTGTTAACTTTTTGACTCTCTGTCGCTGAGGAAACTGCTGTCTTGTTCTTCCAAAGAGGAAGGAATTCGATCTTTATAGACCATTGTAACTGAAACAAGACCAAGTGCTAAGAGGTTGATTTCTTTGGTGTGCTGAGCAAGGAAAAAACAATTTTACAAACAGGTACAGGTATTGATACCTATTCATAGATCTCTTTAGCACCAGATCTAAACCTCCTTCTGAAGTCAATGGAGGCACTTTGACTTCTGCGACTTAAGTCTTTAGTTTAGCCTTAAATAAAATGGAGTGACTTCTCAATTTTGGAAAGCACTGCTAGAACCAACAAAGGAAAAGCATGTATCAGGTGGTGCGAATTATGTTTAAGCTCATTCTGCTTTGAAAGCTTCTGAGAATGAAATACTGGCAAGATCACTGTAAATCACAGTTCGATTATCCAGGGGACAGAGTTTTATGCATATCCAGACAGAAAGAGCTCAAGTTTCATGGTCACAGTACTACTGACTGCACAATCTAAGAACCTGTCTGATTTTATTTTCTCCTTACCCTAATTCTGAACAAGCAGGTTGGAAAACTGCTCATGCACATCTTTGAGTTCTGCAATGATGCTCATCACCACTACTATTACAGAATCCATTTCAATGACCTGAACAAGATAATTTCAAATGCTTAAATTTGAGAAAGCTCAGAGGAAGAGGACAGATGTAGATTTATCTACTATAAATTTACTAAGTATAAAAAGAATTTGTCTTCCTTCTTTGTTGATGCCCTATCTGTTTTTCCAAAGTACGGTAATGGAGCTAAAGTGTGAGTGAAATAAAACATCTTGTCATAGGTGTGAATACACGGTGAAATGAATTTGAGAGAACTATCAACTTACTATCAGCAACAGAGCATCCTGGACTGTTTCATTTAAGGACTGTTGAAAAATTGGATAGAATCAGCCCAGAAAGTTACAATCTAAGATGATCAGTCTGAAACCAAAGATTTTACCCAAAAGAGGATGTGTACTCTTCAGTAATTCATTCTGATGTGCCAGTTGCTGTTGTTGCACAGTGTGCTGGTTTCGTCTGGGACAGAGTTAATTTTCTTCATAGTAGCTTCTATGGGGGTATGTTTTGGATTTGTGCTGCAAACATTGTTGATAATGCCAAGATGTTTTCCTTATTGCTGAGCAGTGCTTACACAGAGTCAAGGCCTTTTCTGCTCCTCACCCCACCCCACCAGTGAGGAGGCTGAGGGTGCACAAGGAGTTGGGAGGGGGCACAGTTGGGACAGCTGACCTCATCTGACCAAAGGGATATTCCGTACCATGTGACATCATGCTCAGCATATAAAGCTGGGGGAAGAAGAAGGAAGGGGGGGACATTCGGAGTGACGATGTTTGTCTTCCCAAGTAAGCGTTACACATGATGGAGCCCTGCTTTCCAGGAGATGGCTGAACACCTGCCTGCCAGTGGAAAGTAGTGAATGAATTCCTTGTTTTGCTTTGCTTGCACATGTGGTTTTTTCTTTACCTATTAAACTGTCTTTATCTCAACTCAGGAGTTTTCCCACTTTCACTGTTCTGATTCTCTCCCCCATTCTGCTGTGGGGGGAGTGAGTGAACAGCTGCGTGGAGCTTAGTTGCTGGCTGGATTTAAACCACAACACACAGTTAGGATTTAGATAATAGCATGAAGGTCAAAACTCTCATTCTTATTAATGCTTTGGTAAGGTTGTCACCAACATCCTTAGTCCAGCCCAAACATAATTTACCTTTGGCCTTTATTCATAATAGGCATTTTTTCCAAACTCATGCCTTGCTTCTTTCAGTGTTTAGGATTCTTTTCAGGATAAAGCCCCTTGGAAGGGGTATGTTTCATGGATTTATAGAATCTCAGCCCCTATGTCCAAACTCAAGAAATTAGCATTAGCCACCTAAGTAAGGCAATCTGAAACTTAGCATGCAAACACTGAGAGTTGAACACCTCCATGGTGCAACCTGATCCAAACCGATTTTTGGAACAATTTTTTTTGATTGCCTGCAAGAATCATCCATGAGAGCTAATCTGTATGCCTCAGACTCCTCTGTTTAATAGAGGAAAAATCTATGGCACAAGGATTATCTGAGTTGGCCAAAATTTTACACATAAGAAGAAGGTCTGATTTTGCTTGTTTCTGTCGATTAGCCCATGCCCTTTCTGCTCTTCCTTATGAAAATGTGAGGAAATATAAGGTTTATTCCTTGACTTTTCCCTCTTCTACTGCACAGCTCTAGATGACAGCTGACGGTTTAATTGCAACTCCTTGCAACTCCTTGCATAGAAATGGCATTTCTTTCAATGTTTCTAGAAAGACAATAATGGTTTTGAAGGAATGTTTCACTTTAGTTGTTGAAGAGACACAGGAAAGGAAATTGCAACTGAATGATATGAGAAAGGATTCTACAGTAATGCTGCAATCTGAAATGTTCCTGAATAAAAATCAAGAATGTAACTACAAATGCTACCTAGACCATGAATTGAAGAAGAAGAAACAAAACAAGCAAACAAAAAATAGGGAGTCTTGGAAAAACAAAATACATATTAGAAAATACATTTTAAATTAATTGTATCAAGGAAAAAGTATTGTTTTCGTTCTGATGCAACCAAGTTTATCAGGTTGCTGTGGGAACCAATTGTATAACAACCATAATAAAGAACCTGATAAAGACCTGAATAAATACCTGAAGTAACACTGTTGTTTCCTTCTGGATAGAAGGCAATGGAAAATCCAATTTTATGATTTGTCCATCAAGACTTTTGTAGCCAGAATTCTATAATTCTATGCTATTTTTCACTCTCACAAATGTAAAATCCTTTAGAAATATTTCAATGCTGAAAGGCTTAGACAGTCATGAATTGTTTAACCACAGTTATTTCTTTCAATCTTATTTTAAAACTAGAAGTCAAATGGAGATATTTGCAAGTACACAACTGGCCTGAGTGTTGCACATCTTTTTTTCCACTCTTGAAATAATCAGTCAGAGCACTTTGGTTTTTTTAACAGGAAATATGCCAAAATCATATCCTCCAATTTTGGCAGAAAGCTACCTTGCCAAATTAAAAAGGACCAAAGATCTCTGGTTAGTATCATTGGCTTTTACTTTTGGAGAATCACTACTTGAGATCTGAGCTAAGAAGTTCAGGGGACTGAATTTTCCTCTCAATTATATCAATGCAACTGCACTGAGCTCCTTGAAACGGAAGGGAAAATAGAGTCTGGTATCTTATAGTTGTTTTTACTCGAAAGCTGATCATTTTCACAGAAGAACTTGCTTATAGTTCTGGATTCAGAAGGTAGATTGCATCCAAAAAGATACATGGACCTTCCATATATTATTAGGAATGGTTATTCTTTTTCCTAAATCAGTGTGATGGAGGTCAAACTACGAAAGCAGAGAGAGAACATAACTGAGTGAGTAGTGGGACTTTTGGCATAGCCTAAGGATATTATTATTACCTTCCCTACAACCTTACTTCAGCAGCTTACAAAGTAGCAGAGACAGAGCTTGTTGCAAACTAAGGATGAAACGTTACACACACTCTATAATGTGATGTAAAATCCACGTCATAGAGGAACCGGTGTAAAAGTTGGTATTTGTTAGAGAACTATGGAAACTGGAACTAACTAAAGATATTCTTTGAGAAACCAATGTTCCAGGCTGACTTCAAACTGAGCTATTAAGTAGTGAGTCCTCAGTATAGAATTACGGTTAAAGAAAGGTGTAGGGAGATTGGAAGGGATCAGAAAATATATCCCATTAAGGTTAAATGAAAGCAAGTTTGCTTAATCTAAGGAAGATGAAGAAACATGATCAAAAGTGTTTCACTACACATGAAGCTGTTATAATGGCAATCATTTGTAAACATTAGGGAACCAGTCAAGAAATCAACTTAAATTTTCAGTCACAAGGATTTTTATCCAATACTAAGGGGAAAAAATGTGAAGAAAGTATTGCAGCAGGACATCTAAGGAAAGTCTGTTTTCCTCCGTTTGTCTCCAGTTGTAGAAGTCCTTGATCCTGCCTAAGTGTAGGAGCACAGACAAGACGGTCTCTCAAGGTCTCTCCAGGTCTGCATTTCTATGATTCCACATTCACACAAAATTCAGCCTTTAGCATAACAAACTAGGGAAATTTAATTTTCAGCTAGTCCTCACCAGACTCTAGTCTAGCTGTCCAGTCTTTGTGTAGAAAGAGGACAAAATATTCTGGGATTAGAAGGTTGACTAAGTGTTTCTTTCACAATGTGTTTTTCAGGCCCAAAAGGAGCTATTCAGCCAGAAACTCTCTAAACTCAGCAAGTGTCTCCTTGCCCCAGTGAATCCTTCAATATTGATCTATATTTTAAGCTTGTTATTGTTTCCATCCCTAGACCAGTGAAATTGATGGAAAGTGCACCATTGAGTGAAATAATTGCATTCCATATGTTTAGCTCATTCTCAGACAAATATACAAAACCCTCAGGAATGTTATGAATGAAGAGATGGAGAAGTAGATCTTAAAGATCCATCTTGTCTTTAAGCTGTTGTAAATCTGGACCTGCTTGGTTTTTCACTGTTTCAAGTAACTTTATTTCATCTTGAAGAATTCAGACATTGCAACGCCTCTAAGGGGCATTTAGTAAATTCTCATAGCTAATAGCTTTTACTATTTTCAATGTCTAATAATGTACCTCCAAAGACAGGCAGAAGATACATGGCACCTCCTTACAACGACATTATAAACAAATGTTCACTAACACATAATGAGAAAGTAATGAGATGGGACTGAACAGAGAAGAAAGGAAAGGTGAAATATTATTAAGACTATGTATGACTACTCGATACAATCTCCTACATGGGCTGATGGGCTGAAAAGGGTATTTTCAGGGTAGGAGTTAAATGCGTATATTTCTGCATTCTATTTAGTGTAAATACCCAGCTGGTATTTTGCTGAATTTTAGTCTTTCCTGTTGTTTATGAGTTGCAGCTGAAACAATGCCTAAAACATTGTTGGCGTGTTTGTATTTGTGGGTTTTTCTTCTTCTCTTAGTCCTTCAATATTCTAAATGATGCAATTAGTTTTTTTACAGTTGGGGTTTCACTTTGTATTTTATTCATAGTAAATGTATATCCATAAATACACATGCATGCACACACTGAAGGAGAAAATCTTTTTACAAGACATTAATGACTTCTGTTTGCAAAAGATAATTTTGCGAGAGCCTTGGTACATTCTCAAATCTTAGCAAGTGTACACTAAGAGTTGAATGTAAAACTTGTTATTGTATAAAATTTCTATTACCATCAGTGTACAAAATGGTGTTAGAGAAACAAGACTGGTTAGGATGATAAGTGTATGGTTAGCCATAATACAATTCCATTAAATCTCTACTGCGCTGCTTCTATATTGATGCCATTCCATTAACTTACACTGTGTGTGCACCTCTTGTGGAAGGAATGATGACAGTATATATAATCTTGGGAGGAGAAGCATGTGCTTTTTTGATGACAAGCCACAAAAAGAAACAACCCTGGTCTTCATTGCCAGAAATGGGAGAAGAAGGATTTGTTGTACTATGCTCCCGCACCCCCTCAACAACTAATGAGGAAGCTTAAAAAGGAGAAAATCTCTCTAGTTAATTGCAATGCTGGTAATAAGAAGTGCATCAAAATAAAGATAATTTCTCCTCTTACCAACCTAATTATGAAAAGTTCAAGAATCATCTGAATGTGCAAAATTCACAAGAGAAATCAGAGAAGTAACTCAGAGCTACAGAAATTCAGTAACATATTCCTCCTGGCTAGGACAGTCATGTTTTCCTCCCATGAAATGCAGTCTCAACTTCCAGAGCTGCCGACATCACATAAAATGTATTTTTTCCCCCTGTGTTAACACGTAGGTTAACTACCCTAAATTCTGCCAAACATGTTAATCATGCTTGCTTTTTCAGTCCTGGAATTATGCTTATTTGTATCAATTTTATACTCCCAGTCAATGCAGGCAAAACTTTGAAGGTCCAATTTTACACTTGGCTATCTCCTAGCTTAATCAGTGTACAGGGTAAAGCAAATATAACACCCAATTCATTTAGCAGTATGAGTGCCACAATTAACCTGGAGACAGATTCTCAAAACAGTCTCATCACTACAAGTGGTAAATGAGAACTAAAGGTGGCCTAATAGTGGCTAACTTAGTGTCAGTTCTAGGAAGTCTGGAATATTAACAGAAAAATTTCTAGATTGAGCCAGGATGAAAAGAAAAAAACCCACATTTTTCTGCCAAAAATAAAAATAAAAGAAAGAAATAATGACTTTTCCAATAAGGCTAAGTCACTCTCTAACCCAAAATAAAAGATTTCGTCTTATGTTCAGAACATTTTCATTTTTTTAAGTTAAAAGTATTTATACGCAGAAAAATTTAGAAGTCACTATTTTTGTTCATTTTAATGTTTTAAAAATTGACACTTTTCATTTATTTTGAAATAGAAAAGTTCTACATGTTTTAGAAAGAAAAAGATTTTTTTTCAGCTAATCCTACCTAATGAATTCGTAAATCACTATTCAGTCAGTCCACACCAACCTGTATTTTGGTTAGTTAACTATTAAACTGAAAACTTCATGAGCTACACCTTGCATCTGGCAAACCAATCCAACAAAGGTAAGAACCAAAAAGACACTTTTCACAACACAGTAGCCCCAATAGAAATCTTTGCTAAAGTATGCAACTTAGTTTAAAAGATATTCGGAGTGCTTTCTTGCTGAGACACACACTTGAGAAAAAGTGGAATGCATACATAGACAGACTGCTCTGAGGTAACCAGATGTAATGTTAAATCTAACACTCAGAAGCACTTCTCCTCAGCAAAGTCAAATACAGATGCTGACACTGTATTTCAGTTTCAAGTTTAGGGGGATTGTCGTTATTTTTCTGGGATAAAAGGGTACCAACCCATATAAGTATTAAAAATTACAAATGCATCTCCTGCTAGACTCTCAAATTCAAGAAGAGAACAAGTCTTGTGATTTTTCAGAACCAGCTCCCCTCAAATAATCTTTGTTGTCTATTTGGAGAGTTTGCTCAGGCAAAATTGGAGAACTTTACACATTGATCTGAGATTTCCAGATGACTCTAGGTCTGTGAATTTTGGACAAACCCTTCATGTGCAAATCAACCTAGAGGCTCACTGCATATTTTCCATTGTACATTTCATTTTTATAATGACCTTGTCCAGTAGAGGTTGTTTGTAAAACTTCAATCTTTGTTTGAGATCAATACTTGTTGCACATTTAATCACTTCATAAATGAAGCTGCCTCTTAAGGACATTAGAGGGAGCAGAAAAGATCCCAAAATGCAAAATGCTGTTTTCTCCTTCCTCTCTTCTCCCATCTTTCTTTACTAGAAGCAAACACATGTAGCACCAAGCTAGTGTTACAGCAATAAGAGTGAAAAGGCTTTGAAGTGGAAAAAAACACCCTATCTCTGTATACAAATAATACTGCAGGGGTCATAAAAGTTTGACAATAAAACAAAGTCACATACAAAGACCTAAGAAAATCTAGACTTTGCAATTTCAGCTCTTTTGGAAACTGACAGTGGGTCTTGTGTGACTTCATTAGGATGCCAGCTACCAAACTGTGAGAAGCACTACAGTAGTTTAATTCAAACATAAATTTAGCTCCACATTTGAAATCAAACAGGCTGAGCAAAAATTTCTTAAAATATTCACTCTCAGTGTGGAGAAGGAGCCCAGTTTTTGAGATAATCCAGGCTTGAAAAGGAAAAAGAAAATAATCACTCACTAGAGTGCTAAGATTAAGCTCTTCAAAGACAGACTTACTTAGCCTACATGCAGTGCCACGTTGATCTGTTTCTCTTGCTTCTGGAACCCAAATTAATATCTCTGCTTGATGTTGTATCATCCAAGATATATCAGCTTATTTGGAGCTACATCAGGGATCTCTGATCTGCTTTGCTGCTATGCTTTGCATCGTACAAATGTACTTGGTAGCTGGTTGACAGAAGAATATTGTGCTGGAAAAATCAGATCTGATAGAGTCAAAAGCTAAGATATTAATTTATCTCATGAGGTCTTTGGGATGCTTGCCCACATCCCCATGTCCCCAGGCTGTCCATTTTCCCTTATGAGTTGTGAGGCTTTCTGTACTTTTAGATCCCAGTTACTTGTAGGTGGCCTTAGCCACTGCTGATTCCTGAAGGATTCTTGATATCTCGGTTGCAGGCTTGAGAGGTAAAAGGCTTCTTTGACTCTTTGGAAACCCAGACCGACTCTGCATGAGTTGATTAGCTCTGCAGACAGGTAACTCTCCATGCCACCTGAGCTGCCATGCTTCCCAGATTATTGACTTTCATAGCTGAGCCTGCTACAAAATTAGGAGTCTAGGCAGGACAGAGAATAATATGTCAAATGATTTTTAAAGGTTTTGGTCCTGCACATCACAGTTTTCGAATTTGTACTTTGTCTCTGATTTGGTTTTGGGGTTTTGGGTTTTGTTTTGTTTTTCACAAGTTTGGCATTTTCATTTAAATGAGCCAGTATAATCCCTCTTCTTTCTTCTCAATTTTCTGCACCACTTTCTCTTTGTTTCATGTCACCAGCTCAGACTTGTTTTGAGCCAAAGTATTCTCCTGGGCTGAATCAGAGATAATAAATCAGTGCTTTTCTTCTGGACTTATGCTTCCCTACATTGAGGGCAAAAGAGGCATGACATGTTCAAGATAATTGTGTTTCTCTCTCAGCACTGTGTTTTTCTCTCAGTACTGATTATAGAATTGTAAAGAAATTACAAATCAGGCCACATTCTTCCCTAAGTATAAAACCCTTGGATGGCTTTCAGCGTATTTTAATTTATCAGCTTCATGAAGGAACATAGAGTATGTAAATGTACTCATTTTTGTTAGAAATACTGGTCTGTATTGGGATTGCACCTTGCATTAATTCTGCATCTTTGTTTGCTTGTAAAGATGAGGAAACTTTGGATCCATCATCAAAACTTCTAAAAATGTTCTAATCATAGCTATGAAATAGAGAAAGGTGGAATGGAAACGATTTAAAGAGTATTTCTGAAGTGATCAAACCACCTCGAGAGACAAGGTTATTGAAATGCTTCAGAAGATTGCACAACAATGATTTTGCTTTTTATTGTAGAACAGCTGTTTAGGTCTAGTTGTCATAAATATTTACTTCCCTAAGATCTGTGGATTTGGACAGATGAGCTTACAATATACTTCTGAAGATCTGAGTTTTATATGTCTCTCTGATAGACTGCTTTATATAGTCTTCAGGTGATATTAATTATCTAGCATGATTAGCTGGATTAGGTGGAATTAGAAGGACACCTCAAAACTGGTAAAAAGAAAAAAATTTCCCTGGGATACTAATCCCAGATCAAGTAGAGAGCCTGGCTCAGCAAAGCTGATGTTACTGGCAATTTGCTTACTTTCAACCCTCTAAGAAAGAAGTCTAAAGAGAGGCAGTGAAATTGGGAAAAAAAAAAAAAAAAAAAAAGAGAACAACTCCCCATTTCTGAAACATTTTGAAAATTGGATTCTGGCTTACAAACAAAAACAGACCCTGTTTTCCACTTGGCTAGAAGCAGTGGCTCTAAAAATGCTATGTGATCAGACCAAGAATGGATTTTTTTGTAAGAGACTGACTGGTAAGAAATACATTTCATTGTTTTTTTAGGAAATCAGGTGAGCTTTTCAACAAAAAGATTCCATTGTTCAAAAAGGTATATGCAACAATTTCATTAGTTTGTTGTATTTTGATAAGACTGAAATATGGTTATGTTCACGAAGACCAAAAATTTTCTTACCATTTTGATATATAATATCAGTGGGGTTTTTTAAATTTATTTATGTAAACAATATAGAAACATTCACATTAAATCATGAATCATTGAATCCTATGACACAAAAAAATTTTAGCAGGAGACTATTTCCCCATGCTTATACCTACCACATCCTTTTTACAAATGTCACTGTTTAAGAAAGTAATTTAAATTTCTACATTCAATTATTTTATCTCTGCAGCTCTATGGAAAAGTTGTTATAACACTGGAAACCATGACAACTGATTCTGGTTTCTGATTTCATTACAAGGTTATACCTTACCTAGGTTCATGAACCTTTCATACAAGATGGATTTAATCAATAATTGCACAACTAAATCTTTCAAAAATACACGGTCTGATAGAACAATACTGCTTCATTTGATCACTTGTTTTAAAGAAATCACCATTACATTATTACTTGAGTCATATTGCTGTGGTTTTTTTATTGTTGCCCAATAGTCCCACTATTTTTTGACAAAAACCCAAGCAGGAAAACCTCCAGATACAAAATCATCTCAAGAAATAAACTGTGTGAACTGCTGGCCTTAATACACACCAATATCTAAACATGGGCCAAGTTTGTCACATATTGCTTTGAGGAGTCACACTTTGTTAATTCACTGCTTTTAATACGCATTTCCAACTTCCTCTAAGTCACCAGCATTTGAAAGTGGAGAGGTCTGAAGTTCCTGCCATTCTTTAGTACGGATCTATTCTAAGTCTTCATAAAATATCAATATTACCACATGCTGGGGAAGTGCACTAAACATCAGGCTGTTACCTGGAACAGTATCACCTTTCCTTTTCATTGTGCTTTTGAAAATGGAATGCCCTAACAATTTACAGTTTAGGACTGTTAATCCTGACAGTTGGTTCCTACAGAGTTCTGTACAACGAACACATCCAAAACAGAGGCAGGATTTAAAGTACTGTATTAGCTGGGTTAAGCAATTCTCCTGTCATTATGTTGGTATTTGTTCACAGTCTTTCACTCCTGAATTACATCCTTTCAATCTGAATGGGAAGAAGCTTAAAAAAGTGATCTGGAACAGGTGGTTCCGCAAGTCCCTAGTCTGAGGCACTGGCAGAACCACTCTCAGAAGAGACAGTTTTTCCTAATTCACTGCTAAATGCTGACTGCCATAATTTACGCTATCAAATATTATGTTGGTGCTTTAGCAACAAAACAGAAATTAAAGAATTGTTATTAAACTGAGAAGAACCAAATCCCAGCAGAATAAACTTTAGAATGACTTTGACTGTATTCTGACAAACTGTTCTCTCCTGGAATCCTTTACGACTGATGGTTACTAGAAGCAAAATTTGAGAGTAGATGACCACTGACCTTTGGTTGTGATCAGTCATGACCAAAACAGCACTTCTTTATTTTTCGCTGGGAAGAAGCTGCAGTTACCAAGTCTCGGATGTTCCCAGACTGTCTAAGCCAAAGTTTTTCAGTCAGAATCACAAAGTGTTATTATTAACCTTCATTTTCAGAAGGGTATGTTTGTTCTGAAAATAATGTTGAAGACTGCAAGATTGATGCATACATAAATATTTGCATTCTGACATGTAATTTGAGAAAAGACCAAAAAGGTTTAGTCAGAATAGAACCATTCTTTTTTATCACAGTGCAGAATTTAAAATACCTTCATCTCTGTTGCTCAATCACTGATATATTTTACCAGCTTTCATCTCTGACTATGTTTCTTCCTTTCCTGTTTTTCTTTCAACTTTGATCTTACTCTCATTTCTACTATTCACAAACTTTGTTCTCAGCACTAGAGATTGCTACCTCTCTTTTTTTAAAATCCCCTTCCAACTCACTTTCAGCTAATAGCAGTTTTGCAGCTGTCATTTGCTTCATCAGGAGAAAGCAGGTGAACCTGAAGTTCACCTGCATTCTAGTGCTTGGGAGTTACAGAGTTTATATCTCTGCCAAATACTGGCTGAGTGAACTTGGGAAGTAGATTAAGATCAAGTCACTGAAAACCGTCAATTAATTTGGCTCACCAATTTGAGACATGTCACATTTAATTTTAAGATTTTAACAGTGTGAGTGCACTGGTATCTCCAATAGAACTCAGCGGGGAATGCATGTGTTCAGTAACTCCATCAGTTATTATTATAATACATTTCTATTGTTTGTTTCTTGAGATAATGAGCAGCTGTTGCCTGTGAATTCATATAGGCTCTATGCACAAGTCAGAAACAAACATATGTCACTGTCAAACTATTATATGTAATCCAGCACAACCTAGTGCAAAGGTAGCTTGTAAGTATTTCTGAGGAGTCTCAACTCCTGGAAGTACAGACAACTGCCAGCTTCTGAAGGATATCAGTAAATGACCTCAGCAAACAGAAAGTGGAAGGACCTTGATTATATATATAAAACATAGAATTTTTTTTAGTATCATAGACTTGCTTCATGCATCTGTGTCTTGTGGAAAGACAGGGGAATAAAGTTTCTTGTCTGTATTTCACTTACTCTTGCTTAGGATAGAGCCATACACCTCATCCTTTGCCACTGACTTCCAAGTAAGATTGGGCTTGTTTGTTGTCTGTGACTTTTGTACAGCAGTGAAGCAGCTCTCCTACAGCTCTCTACCACCTCATGCCCTAAAAAGGCAAATGTTATAGCAAAATTAATTAGTACCTTCAGAGAAATACAAACAGTACGGTGAAATCCCAGATCTACTGTAACCAAAGTTTTGCTACTGACTTTAATAGGATCACGGCTTCTCTCAGATTCTTTATAACCTTTATCTTTACAGGTTAGGGATTCGGCCCGTCCACCAGAATCAAAAAGTACAAACAAGAAGTGAGAACGAGTATGATACTGCCTCTCAGATACATTTAGGCAGGGAGGCAAGTACTGTGTTGCTCATCTTGAAAGGCTCTTCGAAGTAATTTTCAGGTATGCACCTGTTTCTGTTATGTTACTTCAGGCACTCCATAATGGATTTATGTGTTTAAAAGCAACATATTAGCCTTGCATTTAAAAATAGGCCCCTGTTTTTAATTCTTTGACTAGACAGTGGTTCCAAAATGCCCATTCTATTTTCAGTCATCCCGAAATTCAGAGGTGCATTTATTATAAAATATTAATGGCAATGACTTCAGCCCTGCTCTGGAGTATCAGTAGGGACAGCTTCTAATTACCAGGCCTGTTTGGGGTTCATCTATTGCCCAACATTTTACCTTAAACTTTTTCCCTCTCTAGCTTTACCTTATTGATCCTTGTCTTGCCATCTTCTAAAGCTTTATAATTCTATCCTTATTTTTATGGTTACCTTGAAGGTGTTTATAGACTGTAGAAGGTATTTATAGACTTTGATCATGTCCCCCCTAAGGCTGCTCTTCCCCCAGTCATATATTAGTTTAGCTCCCTGCGTGTTAGCTCATATATCTCACTTTCTTATCTGTGCACCATTTCTGTTGTCCTTCTTTGTATTTTCTCCTCATTGTTCTATGTGCTCCCATACTGTACGAACCAGCATAATATAGAATACATAATATAGGAGAATTCTGGGTGGTTTTTTCCTCCAGTTCTATGTAAAGCAAAACAACTACTGCATAAACCCTAAACATTGTTTTCTCTAGTAGACTATTGGTCAAGAGTTTGATTTCGCAAAGCATAGTCTTAAACAGGCTCAGCTCAGCTCTGAAATCTGCTTTAGTCAAATCACAACAGCATTTTGTGGGGCTGAAACCTCTGCTTTTTCCTACATTTTCTCTGGCCAAGTAATTTTATTTCTGTATCTTGCATTCACAGAATTCAGAGTAGTTTTCATCTGGGTTCTCACACTGCTGTATTTCAAAAGCAAGGAGGAGTACGAAGAGAGTTTCAATTTGAATCCACACCTTTTAAACACATGTGTAGAGCATTGGCTTTTATGTTCACTAGCCTGCTGCCCTATATTATCAATATTAAAGGCAACTTTGCCTTTAATTTCAACAGAAATAAAGTCAGGCTCCGGGACTGGGTGATATCCCCTGGGTAAAACAGGACTCCTGTGTTCTAATGACAACTAAAGTAGCACTTCTTTTACTGTCCTTATTTCCGTTAGACCTTTGTCTGCTACGTCAGTATGTTTTTCAATAACACATGAATCCTGCCATTGACTTCGTATAAAGGGGCTAACTACGAATGCTTTCTTGACTATTTTCTTATATAGATTGTGCTTACGTAGACTGCTTTCATCCCTGGTTAACCTTTCATACAGTTTCCCAGCTCCAATTAGGATTACAGACTGAAAATCTCACACCTCCTGCATAGCATTTTTCCTGGTTAACCTTTCATACAGTTTCCCAACTCCACTTAGGATTACAGACCGAAAATCTCACACCTCCTGCATAGCATTTTATCCCTTGAATAGTCCTGCTATTTTCATGAAGTAAAGCACTATTCTGCTACAGTGAAAAAGCTGAATTAGTATTGCATATTATTTTCAATATTCTGACCAATTACAGCTGACGTAAATCTTTTTATATATTTCAAGTACATTTCACTTTTGCTGCAGATACTAAAAGCTTTTTTTTTATTTTTTTCAAGAATGAAGTAATACCAGTGCTCTGACAGCTTATGTGTACAAAATGATTACATGGTGAAGAACACCATTTAGATTTCAACGCTTTATGTAAATAATCCAATTATGCAATTAGACAAAGCCTAGTTAACTAGGGTTAAAACACATGCAATCAAATGGTGCACTTATTAGGTGGAATTTTAGTATGTCATCTCTCTCACGAGCATAATTAGCTTGCAAAATGAATCTATATGTAAATAAGTGGAGTTCTTGTATTTGAGGATAAACAAAAATCAGAGATGAGCCATCATAACTTTAATCATTGAAATTTATCATTTATAGAGAGTAGGTTCATAAAGAGGTTTGCAAAGAGTCTATTTCCAGACCAGAATCTATGAGATACTCAGTTTTTTGCTACCCTGCCTCCTCATGTGCCATGTTTAGAATGACACATTGAAGATACATATGAATCTGCTTTGATATAATTTAAAAGTCACACTCCTTGGTTTTCTACCACTATATGTTTACACTAGTAAATCCTGATGTTCACTGTAGAACTTAAATCCAATAAATTTATTTGGCACATATTTATACAGAAATTGTTTTATTTTCTTTGGACTCACAGGTACCAGTCAGAAACTTAAAGAAACTGAGGAAAGGACCCTCCCTATGTGCTTTCAGCTTGCACCACAGAAGACACAAGCCAGTTAAACCAGCTGTCAAATCCTTTAGATGTTTTCTGTCTTGCAATCTACATTCAGGAGACATATCACAAGGATTCAAAACCCCGCAAGGTTAGTGGTTCTAGTTTTGGTTTGGTTTGGGATTTTTTCATGTTTATGGCTGCTTTTTGTCTTTTGATTATAAAGGAAAACTAAACTGAACAGTGCACTGGCCATATTTACAGTACTAATCCACTTCATATCAATGTCTTGCTGGTTTCTCTCTCACTGACAATGGAAAACACCCACAGCGCCCACTCAGGCAACTTCTGGAAACATTTCAAGTGCCTGCCTAGAGCTGGATAGGAGCTTTTACGAGATTAAGTCTCCCACTGCTCTTTTGTACTCTACCTCTTCAGCAAAAGTACATAAATTCACTCCTATCTATGTTTTTAATCAAATTTATGACCTTTAATTTCAGGCGGTTGATTTTTGTAAATCTCATTTTTTGTGGTAATAACAAAGCATTTAAAATAAATACTAGCTAGGAAAGCAAACCTACTTTAGATCATTAACATTATCTTTTGTTCAGCAGTGGATCAGTAATGTTTGTTTCAGAACTGACAAGGCCTAAAAAGCACTCCAAAATAAAAATACCAAACGTTACTTGGAAGACTGCCCCAGGAGCCTGTGCAGTTCCCAGCCCTGGGCCTCGTTATGAACATTTTTGAGAAATGTTATTCAGGAAT
>NW_009609044.1:0-37298 GCF_000690535.1 Cariama cristata
TTGAAAACAAAAGCATCACTGCAGCTAGTGTAATGCCATTAACCTGAGAGATTTCTGAAGCTGGAGCTGTCAGAAATATGTTTCAAGTATGTTTCGACTTGAGAAGCAGTTGGAACACATGAGCAAATACATCTGAACATGGAGGCACCCTCCGATTTCAATTTAAGATGATGTACCACTCCATTAAAAGACCTTCAGAGGCATCCTCAGCTTGTTGGTTTGAAAACTGCAGCACTAAAATTGGATGAGCAATCCATAGCAGAGTTCAGTGAATACTGCATCCAAGACAAAATATCAGGAGATAAGTACATATGGCAGCTCCTAAGAACATGTCAGACAGGCAGATGCTGTGTGAAAGGAAGATATAGTCTTTGGCTTGGCAGCTGGGGATTGTGGCTGTGCATTAGATGAAGAAGCACGAGGAAGAAGTATAAGAAACATTATGTGATGTTACCTCTTATACACCCTTTTTGCAAAACCTCCAGAAAAACACTCCCATGCACACACATTTAATAGTACCCAAAGCTAGGGAACCAAAGATGAATGTAAGAGACTAAATATGTAGGCTAATTTTCCAAAGTCACCCACGAGCTCCGTTGGATGTGTGTATTTCTTTACCCCCCAATCCATCTGCTTCTGGGTAGTCAGCACCTCCCCGTGCAGAAAGGCCTAGCGATATGTGTGTTCTACGGGGTTGTCTGTTGGCAAAATATTAGTTCGGGAAATGCCATAATTACTTGACGTAGTAATAAGCATGGGAAATGAAGACAGAATGAACCTGTGAAGAGTCTAGTCATGAACTGGACGGTAGCCATTGGAGTTAATCACAGTGCGGGGAGCAGGGAAGGAGGAGATAATGCCTGTGAATGTAAATGGTAAGAAATGAGGAAGAAAGCTTTTAAGCTGTGCTGAATTAATTCATAGGACTCACTGATGCAAAATATTATCTGTGTAGAAATTATAAGGTGATCAGTCCCAACACTCCACGGCAAAAGCTGAACAGTAGATGAGGTCTGCGGGGACCCTCTTCTACCCTCACCTTGTGGTTCTGTGCTTTGTGTGCATTGTGGAACATTTTGTGCCTTGCTCTCAACAAACCGATGAATATCACCTGAGGACACCAGGTTACCTGACCCTCATTATATTCTTATGCCTTTTGTTCCAGATAGAAATCTTTACTCGCTGAGGCTTATATTTCTGTTTAACATTTTGGCTTTTTTTTTTTTTTTTCCCCCCTGCCCTCTACCTGCATCCCAGACACAAAGTCAGGTTCACTCTGGCAGAGAAGAAACAAACCTAACGGTGTTGGCTAGCTCTCCTTGCTGGCTTCTGCTAGCTTTTCTCAGGCACATAAGAAAGCAGAAGTCTCCTGTGCAGATCTTCCACTGACACAGAGTCTTTGGGGTCTGCGAACCCACGACATAAAACCCAGCACTGTCTGGTGGCAGGGCATGCCACCGCCAGCGCCGGCAATACCCGCTCACACGACCTCCTCAGGTCTCCCCCCTTTCCATGTGCCAGCTCATGTTTGGCCTTCATGATTTCATGATTACCAGCAAAAATTTCAACAGTTAGTCATCTTAAACTTCACTTTCTGATGTCAGTTAAAGAAGAATCCTATATACTTATTTCCCTAGTTATCAGTCGTGTTGTGAACATAAAATGTTTCATGCTTACTTAAAAGATTATGCACTGATGCTGAATGGGGTGTGAAAGTTTCAACTGCTGTCTGTGGAAGTTGATACTGTTAAAAATAGTCTTTCTGTCCTTAAATTTATTTTGAGGAATAACTTGAGGCTTTCAAACATAAATAATTCAGGACTAACATATATGCTAGTTCACAGATAACCAGGACGCTTTAAAGCAAGCTTAGCCCGAGATGAAAGTTTTACAGTTCATCAGGTGGAAGGCAGTGATGTCTCAGCTAATAAGCACGTTTCTGTTCTTCACATAATTAGAACAAACAGGGGTTGCACAGACCACTGGCTTCACCAACATGTTCCCTCTAGCAAGGAGCACTTTTCAACTTGTGTGAGTAAGGTTTGTGAAGAATCAAGAACTCTGCATGCTCCCAGGGATATTTGCTTGTGTAAACGGACTTTAAATCCCTGGTACTGAGTCATACTTGCTACAACAAAATGAAGCAATATGTTATCCAACAAAATTCAAACCTCCACAAAATAAGTCCACATGACCAAAAAGTCTTTTGATAGATCACACTTCTTTTTAAGAGAGCTTTGAGGAATACTTCAGCTGTGTGATGGTGTGTCCTTTTTAAACATGCCTGGGTTAAAGGTTGTTGTATTATAAAAAGAAACACGTCCTGTGCGTGGTTTATTTTGGGGTGATGTGTTTAACAACAATTTCAGTACAGCTTCCTGAGGCTTGGTGTCCTGCTCATTTCTGTTATTCTTGCTAATTTCTGCAGAAATTACATGGGCTTGGGGTACATGGATAAAACCCGAGAACTCCTAAGTGCTTTTGTCTGTGCACACTTACACAGATATTGACTTCCCACAGCTTTTCTTGCACACATTCTGTAGCTGAAGGAGTTTTTAGCTGAAAGAAGTGATAGGCTCTGGTGTACGTAAAATCTGAGTTGGGTTAACAACCCTTAGGCTTTGTGTCACAAGTGCATCACGCATCGCAGGCTGAGCTAGGATCTCACGATAAATCTTTACCCTCTGTGAAAAAAAAAAGATGTCAAGTGTAACTGGTTCAAGAAAAAAAGCATACTGCACCACCGTTTTAGGAACTGCACTTACTAATTAGCAATAGATCTGACACTACTGTTATGTTACAGCCTGTCTTTAACAGAACTAATGCTCAAAGAGGGTAAGAAGAGCTTATATTTTAAAGACTATAGATAGTCTGAAATGTCCTGATCCTCTAGTGCTGGTAGATCTGTGCTGCTTTTATCCAATGCAATACAATTTACTATATCCTTATGACGCTGCTGATAAATGACACTGCACAGATGTAACATGGCAGATCAAGAAGAAAGTGGTTGTGTTTCTGCAATCCTTCTTCCCCTTCTTTAATTTTATTGCTTCCAGTTATGATTATTCCAAAGCCAAGATTGCTTCTGCTTTTGCCACGACACTCTTCAGATAGGTATGAATGTGGATCATATCATGCTTGATCATATCTAGAAAAGCAGTATGTACTTGGGATTTCATTCTTGTATTGGATATATGAAGATCATGATTCCCTTCCACTACAGAAACCAGTAGGATTGCTGTGACACAAAGCCAGTGTAATGGAACAAAGATAAGATCTTCGATTTTTAACCTGTCTTCTTAGGAAAAAACCTTCAAAAAGGTTAAAGATGACTCTGTCAGGACAAGGAATTCTCAGAAGAGAAATCAGTGGTCCCAAACCGCAAAGAACTTTTGCTGTAAAACCACCAAGAACATTCAGATTTCAGCGAATGAACAAGTGCTGGTTACTAAGTTTATCTTGGTATAAGAGAAGCTTAATTGGTTGACCATAATGATGAAGACCAAAAGTAAAGTATTCCTTCAAAGTGTTTATTGTTTCCTATCAAATCCTCTGATCCTTTGTATCCAAATTATTCAAGGTCCAGTTTTAGACATTTCAAGCCAGACTCCAATTTTAGTCACATTGCTGTAAATAGGATGTAACTAGACTATCCTTCCCCCGTAACATCTGTGTTATTGCAATCTGACTTCTTCACAAAGATTGCATTGAGAAAAGTGCCAAATACAAGTGTGATTTCATCAACCAGGAATTCTTCTTTGCTGACAGCTTTGGCCCTCACAGAGCTGAGCAGAGTTGGGCACTGTGCAGACAAGGACACTGTTCAGTAAGAGGCATGACTTCTTTTTGGGACACCTCCCCAAACAGCCTGACACATCCCCTCAGCAAAGGGTGACAGCAAACCGGAGCCTCCTTCAGATATCCTCTGACGTGATTGAATGTCTGATGGTTTCTTTTGATCTCAGCACTGGTGGGCTTAATGACAGATATCCTGCCTTGTGTGGCCAAAGAATTGCCATTGATGTCTCTCTAATAGAGCAGTTTGGATTTCTGGTTCAAATTTATTAGCTTATAATGAATGGATTTGCTTTAGTTCTTGAGGATTTAGAGGGTTTTCCTTTTGCTTTATTCCCTGCTATTACATTTCTCTTAGAGTGATCTTTTATGCTATTTAAATGGCACTTTGATTTAGCAGCCCGAGCACCATTATTACATCTTTGAATGCCAACAACAGATACAAAGTGCTTCTTAGACTTTGTCAACTTTTTTGCATTAGCTAGGTTTCTTCTGTGTGACCTTGATAGAAAGGAGCCTACTCCCTGCCAAGAGCAGAAAGCAGGTTATAGCAATTGTCATGAAATACTATGGTAGTGCAGAAAGGTTAGTCAAGTCTTATTCTTTAAAAAGATGCACTTTTGTGGTTTTGTTTTGGGTTTTTTTGGATGGAGAAGTAATATACTTACCTTTGTGCTGTTATTTCTTTTGTGATATAAATTTGTATCCATGTAACCAAAATTACTCTTTTTAAATTTTAAGCATAACCAAATAAGACCACTACCTTAGCTGTCATCAGGAGTAACAGGATGACTTGCAGTACTCTACCTGGGGACTGCCTGCACAAAAAGGACTGAAGCGTTCAGGCTGCTGGCAGTGTCTCTGATACCCAAATCAGGCACTGCGCTCTGTGCTGCGTGGAGGGGACTACACGACACCCACTGCCAGCGTGATCTCTGGCACCATGGTATGGCAACCCAGCCAGGCAGACCTTCACTGCAGATTCAAGTCTTAATGTTCCTTTTTTTTATCTTCTCCTTTTTGTTTTAATATTGTTCTGCTTTTTGTTAATGTAGCCATGGACTTCCACAGCCTGAGTTGCATAATCAAAAGCTGTCAAGAGAAAAATGACGGAGTCATAATCTCTTCCATGCTGATCCAGGACATGATGTTCTAGCGATGCCCTGAGACTACCCCCCATGGCACCCGACTTTACTCTCCACTATTCGATTGATCCCTCTAAAATCACACTGGCAAAAAACCTGGTATAGCACAGAGCGGGACCCAGACCTTTGTGGCTGGCAAAATGAAAAGAGTGGTATCTCTTTGCAAAGAGATAATGAGACGACATTGTTATGCTGGTTTTCACTGGCTCAGGATAGTTCTCTGTCACCTACTTGAATGTTCAAGGGAAAAGTAGTATGACTTGGGAGAGGCAGAACGTGAGTGATGTGCCACTGTTGCAGATCCAGGCTTAGAGCTGTAACAGCAAGCTCCCAGATGTTATTAGTGCTAACATCTCTTAAATAGGGGAATATATTTAGATTGTTTGTGCTAGTAGGTATTTTTCAGTAGGAGTTTATGTTATTGTCTCTTCTTATTTTAGCAATGACTGTCACACTCCCAGTGAATTCTTAGTCAGAAAATTTCTTTTCATAGTGTCACTTCAGGCTAAAATAAAATCCTTTTCCCAAACAGAGCTTTTTTTTCAGTAGAATAGGTACAATGGGCTATTCAACTGAATTCTATTGACACTGCAGATTCAAGTCTTAATGTTCCTTTTTTTTATCTTCTCCTTTTTGTTTTAATATTGTTCTGCTTTTTGTTTTTTGTACTGCACATATCCTATTTTGTTCCACTGAAATAATTTTGTACGAAATCCTTCATCAGGATAATGCTGTCTATTCAGTCATCACAGGCACAGTTTTGTTCTTTGAGCTTTGGCTAGCTTATATACACACTCCTACACTTCCAGCGATTACTTCCAGTGCCAACTGGGATACCTATTGGTGAATTCAGAGCTGATTAACTGAACAAGGCAGTTATTGCTCCAATTAACCTACTCCATGTTTCAAGAGATTTCATTTTTTTTCATTAAGGAAACAAGAAGTAGAGGACAGACTTTCTTTAGCCAAATTGCTCCATCCTTCTCCCCACAGGGACAAAAAAAAAGTCAATACGGTAAACAAAGAGCGATCATTACTGGACATCTGTGGCTAATAACTGGGACAGAATAGAAATTTGAGGACTGGATACTCAACAGTTCATTGTAGGTTTTATTTGCATGTACAAAGCTCCTTCCCTGCAGACTGTGAAAAAACATTTCCTTTAGCTGGTTGTGGTGGAAATCGCGAGTTTTCTACACGGCAAACAAATAAGTTAAATAATTGTTGTAACCATGAAGGTGCTCTCCTTAAATGCTAGCTTTCAACATCAATGTACTTTTGCTTCACAGAAGGGTTTAAATCACGTAGTTCACAAGGTAGGACTGTGACTGGCCTCTGTGGGAATGCACAGAAAGAAATGTTTCCATGAGCTTCACAGAATCACAGAATCGATTTGGTTGGAAGAGACGTCTGCGATCATCGAGTCCAACCTTTGCCCCAACATCACCATGTCAACTAGACCATGCACCCCTCTGGTGTAGACCTCTTCCCCCCTTGCACCCTCTCTATAGGAAGGAGCAAACAGTGATGGTCGTTGTCTTCTAACACAACGCTGACAGACAACAAGCTCTGGAGAAACTTGGGCAGCAGCACAAGAGGTTAACCCACCCAGAGGTTGGCTCCATGCCTTTGCTGGCTATTTCTGCTCTCACAGCTAAGTCAGCAGAAGGGAATGTACGTCCACACCAGAACTGTCCCAGGAAGGAGAACACAAGGGTGCTCAGCACCTTGCTGTAGATCCAGGGTCCTATTCAGGTGGCCTGGACAGACCATCCGTAAGCAGCACCAGCTGCATGAAGCTTGGTTCAGCCTCACAGGCTCTTCCTGAGCTCTTGCTGTGAATATTTGTGCCTGAGGCTGCAGGGTTGCAACCAGCTGCGCGGCTGGAAGAAAAGTAAAATACAAACCTCTGCATTTTGTGATGGTGTTACACCCCTGGAACCCATTGAGTCCTTTCTTACCTTAAGATGTTGCTAATGTTTCAGTTAAGTAGTAACAAAGGTACCGCAAGGTTTCATGATGATGGTAGAGATAAAAATAGCTACTGATGTCATAGGAAGCTCTCAGCCCTTGGATTTATATCGCTTTCCCTTTAGTGGAAAAGACATTCATCAGAAGCAATATGAAATAAAAGCTTTGTTTGCAAAAGGAGTACATTAGTGTTTAGCGCTAATTCATACAGCTGGCCTGAAACAGAGGATTTACCTGAAACTCCAGGCAAATGATGAAGTTTCAAAATCAGGTTTTGTTCCAATTGCAAATCCAATTAAAAAAAAAATAAAATCTTATGACTTACATAGCTTATTTTGGTGTCAACTCATGGCTGTTCTCTTCTGGAACGTTTTTGTCCCTTGAGACACGATCCAGGGTGCCTCAGGTCTCCAGCTCCACCAAAGCTTCCTCTGAGGGCTGCCTGCAGGGACCAAGACCCCGCACCTCCCGGGTTCCCCCTAAGCTCGTTCCCAGCACAACTCACCTGCCTGTGCTTTCATGGGATTTTGCCAAAACTCAGATGCCTCCATATAACATTTCAGTCTTTTAGCTGAAATTGTTCCATGGGAAAATTCCTAACGCCTCTATTTATTGATGAATGCACTCTGCTTTTTCATTAATACACTGCTGTTTAATTGCTGACTACAGGGAAGAATTTAAACCAAGTGATCTGAAAGTACCTGTATTTGTATCAGAAACATCCAACTCTGCCAAAATCCCTCCACCTAATACTTAGAGGCAAAGAGCTTATGCCTTGTTATTAACGAGAGTCAGAACCTTGTACTCTGTAGCTGATCCTCCACAAGAATTTTCATTTAAACATAGTTAATGTATGAGGTCAATATCCGGAGTCCTCTGTTTTTGGTGGCATCTACTTAGATACAGAATCTAAACTGGTAGATTGGATCAAAACAACAACAACAACAAAACCACACTATATTAATAATTTTGTCATTTTTAGTCCTTTTTAAAATGGACCATTGCGATTATCAAGCGGGTGGCAAAAAGCAATTTCTGTCTTCTTTTCTGCAGAGAAGGCAGGGAGTTCCAATACATATTTCAGAATCTGGGATTCCTCAAATTCTGGTCTTCTGTCCGTGTGATTTGAAGCACTGCAATACTACTGTTTTTTTTTTATCCTAGCCGACAGCCTCGGCTGTTACTGAACAGCTTTGGGAAACATAGAGGAGCACTGATGGAGCTCTTGTCTCCCTGTAAGATCATTCAGTGTTAGAAAGAGAAGAGGAAGGAAAATGACTTCTCAGACAGATGGTTGAGGTAAACATGACCTTCTGTCTCAGCTCCTGTTGACTAATGAATTTGTGCTTAGGACTGGTGTAGCAACTCCCTTTTTTTTTTTCAGATACAAGGACCCACGTCTTCCACGATGCCTGCAGCAAATACACTGCCTGTTTCGTTGCGTTAATAAGATGGTCTCCAATACACTATTCAGTAACCTTCCAGGGTAGAAGTGCACGCTGAGGATATGTTCTGTATCTTACATCCACTGCCTTGGCTTGCAATCTCCACCTCAGGTACATCCTCTTTTCAAGATGCCTTCTCTGTCACGATCACAAAAATTCTTCACACCAGAAGAGAAGTTGTCTGTGATCGAGCGTGGTGCCTCTGACATATCTGGACTGTGCTATACAATACATGAGCTTAAGGTCTGCGTGCATTATACATATGGGGGGAAAGGCCATTTATGCCATCTTTTGGGACAAAACATGCCTGCTACAAAGATGGAGAAAACATACTCTGAGACAGAGTGCTGCAAAGTGCACTGTGATCACAAAGGATTCCCATGCAGTCAGAGATCTCATAGCTTTTTGAAGGTTTTATTTAACTTTCTTTTCAGTGCAGTAGCGTGTGGTGATAACATCATTCAAAACATGAGGCTTCTCCTTTTCCACTACATCTCCCTCCTCCTCGCACTACCTCCCCAGACAGCTCACAGAAGCAGCATTAATGACTGTGGTCAACGATGTATGAAGAGGTACTTTCCCTGCACCATAATATTAAAACCTCGGGGACGGGAGGAATTGGAAGGCGGCTGCTGCCGTAGGTGATCCAGAGCGGGGGTCCTGCTGCCCAGTTGGCTCGGGGCGCAGCCCGTGCTCCACTGCCAGCCCACCTCCGCCGTGTCCCCAGGAGATGGGATCATCCGTCGTCAACAAGCAGGGCATGACGCCTTGCCCGGCCCCTCACCATGGCAGAGGAAGAGGGAAGAGGCAGTTTAAACTTCACCGAGGCTGAAGTGATGTCAGGAGAGGTTTAATCAAACGGCAGGTTCTCCTGATTACACATCCCACTGTCTGCTCCCAGGCGCAGACAAGCAGATGTTCTGGGCTCTCCCTGAGGTTAGTCTGGAGTCACTCAAAATATAAAATATGAATATGGACAGCAGTAATCTCTTCCTTGCTGGATGAGAAGCATTTAAAGTCGTGTGCCATGCTTGACTGGCCTTTGAACATGGTTCTGTGTTTTGTGAAGATATTTATTTCTGCATTTTGCCCCTGTAAATATGTAATTAATGCTACCGCTGTGTTTAGGATTCAGCAGGGTGTGTGAATCTCTGTGATACAAAGCTAGCAAAAACACAAGGGCTAAATCCTGATTTAAAATAGGTGATAACATAGTGACCCAGCAAAGAGCAGCCTCTTTGGAAACCACAGGAGAGTTCATCTTAAATGAAATGTTACGGTGCGTGTGAAGTGGACCAGCTCCACTGATGCATGAAACAGCTCCCTATGGAAAATCATTCACTGACAATTTTAAGGGACCGGGCCTTACATTTTCTGTCCCTTTATGAACATCTGGAACTGAAGGTACTGTTCTGCAGAGTGTTCACAAAAGACTGGTAAGTAATTAGGTTACAATTGTATTTACATTTATTTTAAAATCAAAATTAAATTGAAATAATGTTCTGCCTCCGCACTGTCCCCTATCTCAACTCAGTCTCACTGCATATCCCTTGCTGCAGGAGTCCCATTGCAGTGAAACAAGAGTCCTATCGAGGTTGGCCTTAGTATGTGCAGCAACGTGGTCATTGAGAGAGATAACTCCAGAGACAACTTTTCCCACAGTTGTACCGCTTCCTGAGATCCGCTCTGTTCCAAAGTGATGTGTCAGAAAGAAATGTGACATTCTTCCCCGGCTGTGTGACGGTCTGAGATAATTTTATTTACTTCTGTGAGAGTCCATGTGTAACACTTCACTGCGTAAACAGAGTGCTGACATTGGAACAACCACGTGGTATTTCCAAACTTTATGGACTTAAAAACAACTCAGTGCACAGAAACACATTTACAGAGATAACATGTTGTCCAGTTGGAGGTACTCAAATGCAGGCACAGTGAACATCTGCAAAATGTAGTCGTAATACTGCAATACCTCACTGAACAGCTGTGGCAGAATAAAACTGCAGGATTTATAGGCTTTATTTCTGGGCTGCGATAGACTTTTTCTTGAGTCTTGGGTGTACTCAACACAGAATGCTCCCATGAATGGAATTTACATACAAACATCTCGAAATGAAATAAATATATTAAAATGCCATTATCTTGAGTCAGTAGGGGTGGATACAGAGACCATGGTTAGAGGCTGCAGGGCTCTGCAGAAATGCAGCTGTAGCCTTCCTTTTATTTTGCACGGTGTCATGGAGGCTGCGCTTTCTGCGCTGAAGGACAGATGCAGTGAAAATATACGTTCATAATACCTCATCTGGGTAATATTTCAGAAAATGCCCTGCAAAATTGAGCAATACGGTGCAGTAAATCTAATGTAATGAAAACAGTGTGGATGGTGATTGATGGTATGAGACTTCAGAGGAAATATCATTGCTCAATGGAAGATCTTGCAGCTGAACATTGTGTACAAAAATCGGTTAGAAATTTGCAGGTGAAAATCTTTCTTTGTTGGGAAAGGTTATTCTGTGGAACCTTCTTGCAATGCTCCCCAGAAAGGACTGCCTTAATTAGCCTTGGAATGAAGTGTCATGATCCGAAACACTTTAAAATCAGAAATCTCTGCTCTTATCTTCCCAATTTGTACTCTGGAACATCAGAAATGTTCGATGTTTACTCTTCTTCTTCTAGATCCTAGTCATTGGCTGCCAAGTTCTTCTCTCCCAAACTGTTATTAATCTT
The DNA here is from genome assembly GCF_000690535.1 of Cariama cristata. Taxonomy (NCBI): domain Eukaryota; kingdom Metazoa; phylum Chordata; class Aves; order Cariamiformes; family Cariamidae; genus Cariama; species Cariama cristata. Next base: position 11,081 of record NW_009609044.1, read on the forward strand.
TGAGACTTCTGTAAAGGCTTTCCTCAAAGGAAGACTTAGGATGGGCAAAACGAAAGCTGACAAAAAAAATCGGAGGATGATTTCATTAGCAGGTGTCTGGGAAATAAAACAGGAGATGACAATCAGTGTTGATACAGTTGGAGTTGGATGCACAGGAAGAAAATGACAGAATTTTGACACTTAATGATTGGCTTTTTCCAGTCAGAAGAAGGAGTTAGGAGTCACTGTGGGCAGCTCCGTGCTGATGCCAGCTCCCTGCTCAGCACCAGCCAGCCGGGCTAATAGGAAGGTAGAAACAGCTAGTGACGGAAAAAGAAACAAAGCAAAACAGAAAATGGTGTGGTACTCTCATAAATATTGGTACACACTCTGTGCCACAAAACGTCGGCTCTGCGGCTATCCTCTTGCAGAGAACCAGCAATGGAATGCGGAGAGGTACAGGGAAGGGTTGCAAAGGAGACCAATGGCTTCCATACGGGGCGAGAGAAATATGCTGATATTTTTCAGTATGGAAAAAAAGTTACCAAAGGGAGAGATGACAGCAAAAAACCAACATTGTAAAGTGGAAGTGATACTGCTTCTCATAACAGAGAGACTAAGAGAACCGAATCAAATCACAAAACAAAAGGTCTGAGACAGACAAAAATATTTTAGTCCGTCAAATTTTCAAGACTGCATAAATGTACTGTTGAACTTATTGCCACAGAATGTTGTGAAGGTAAAAAGAATAAAAATAAGTTTAAAGAAAGCTGGACAGAGTCACAGGAGCCAATTGGCGGCCGTTGAGCATGTTGGTGCAGACGCAAACTCTCCCTTAAGTTACGCTGAGACTCCTTAAATGGCTACCGTAAGAGAGAGTATGTAAACATCAACCTGGGTTTATTTATTATTCCTTTCTTACCTTACGGAAAACAGATTATAAGACTCTTTTTATGCAATCCAGATATCCCCATTTTCACCCATAACACATGGTCATAATGCCTATGTAAAAAATGCCTTAAGCCATTACCGTTGGCTGTGAAAACAGGCTCGCAGATGATCTGCTGCTCAATAAAATGCCTTTGTGTGCACGGCTACAGGTAAGACACTTTCAGCAGTGTCCTAGCTAAACATTTTTAACCTCCAACTGTACATACAGGTAACTGGCTGGCCGTGGCTGGAGCCTCCGGTGTCCTGCCAGGACCTGCACGGGCAGCGGGGCCAGGAGCCCTTGTTTCTGGAGTGTTGATGAGCATCTTCCGTGGAAATCAGTGAGAACTGTTATTCTTAAGAGGACTGATCATAGGAATGAGTCTTACAAACCCACATTACAGGAATAAAAAAGCTTCTTTCTACTTTTCTCCTCCTAACATCCTAGTAAATCTTAATGTCACATTCCTCTAAATTGCTCATAATAATGTGCTATTGGGAATCATTGTAATTTTACAGAAGAAAAAAGCAGATCAAGAGCTCTTCTTGGTCATCCTGGTAGGACCATGTTCTTCCAGAAAACAGAAGGAAAAAAGACTGTGCATCATCACTGAAAAAAAGTAAAAATCTGAAAGAAAAAAAATATTAAAGGAAATTAGTTGCTGAAAGTTGAAGAAGTTTCTGAAGGTGGAGTAGGTACCATGGTTGTTGTAGCCTTTTTTTAGTTATTGTTTTATTTTTTTAAGAGCTTTGGAATTACAATAAAGTTGCGGTAAGACACAGTAAGACATTTAATCAATTCAGCAGTTCAACTTGAAATTAAATTTACCTCATGAAAACATGTTTTCCAAAATGTAGCTGAAGAAAATGAAGTAGTCTTTAACCAATTTCAAAGCAATTCAGTCTGAATGTGTTGCTGTAGTTCTCCCTTGGAGTCTTGAACTGTGTTCACAGTGAATGGCCTTGAAATTACAAAAATTGATTCAGTTCAATTCACATGCTCAGAAAATTCATTCAGTCAAAACACTTCTCCATGCTGTTTCCTATAATGAAGGGTTTGGGTCTGGAATATAGTTGTTAAAGAATAAAATAAGTTTGCACTGACTTTTTGAACATGAACAAGTAAATCAGTCATTTTGCTGTAAACCCTTGGCTGTGTATTGTCTAGTTAATGTGTTGGATACACCTGCCGTACCTGGCAGAAATCCAGTGCACCTCTGTGTCTTGTCCTTAAACGTTGCATAAGGTTTTATTAACATAGGAAGGTTAGTGTGCAGTAAGATTTGGGTTCCTTTATGATTATTACACCCCTTCACCTCCCTGCGTGGCGATTTGTGGCTGATCTGAGGCAAGTGCAAGGTTGTTACCCCACGGCAAAGTGGAGCTGAACTGTTTTACACTTGGCAGGCGGTACTACGTGCTCAGGTATCAGCCCATTAAGGAGTTTTGTGTAGACTTCAGGTACAGATCTTCTTCCCCTAACACTGATCTCCATACATATGCAAACCTTAAAGTATGGAAAAGAGGCACAAGAGGACACTATATTTAACTAAAATAATGAATGGAAAATGCTGGTTGGGGAATGGATGAACTCCTGCCCTCAAATCAGAGATAACACTGTTTATAAGTCCTGCCACTACCAGTCACTACATTATGAAAAGGAAGCGATGAAAGTACCAGGCAGTTCAGTTTTTCACCTCCAAACAGTTTTTTTTAACCATAGGGAGGTGTTTTGTTTTTGTTTTTGTTTTTTGTTGTTGTTGTTTTTGTCTTTTTTTTTGTTTTGTTTTCTGTTTTTTGTTTTTTGTTTTTTGTTTTTTTTTTTTTCCCCAAGGAGTTCAGCAATTGCCCTGACAAAGGCAATTATAAGAGAAAGACTCTCAAATACCACTGTAAGCCTGACTTACTCAGACAAAACCTTCCTGTAACAGAACCATATTCTTCATTCCTCTATTCTGCATCACAGCCTCTGCTGAAACGAGGATTGGGAAGCGTCCTGAAATAGTTCAGGGAGCAGAAACCAGAAACCAGGACTCCCTCCTCTGCAAAACACTCTAGATCTTATTCCTAATGGAAGGAATGAGACTTACACCTAGAGCTGTGTCTATAACACACTGGAGGAGAAATATAAAGTTTCCAGTTGTGTGTTTTGTGTGAAAGAGACACTGGATGAAACCCTGGCTTTGAAATCAGAGCCCAGGGCTCCTCTTCTGCTCCACTCCAGGTATTAATCTACCATGAGGCTATGGATCCACGATATATCGTCCTTACTCTCTCTCTAGGTTCTAAACTTTGCATTCCTTTTTTCACAGTTACCCAACTTTCACTAGAGTGGTGGAGAAACTACCAAATAGCCAGGTAGTAAAGGTTATCTCTAGGGAAACAGAAGATACCTGTTTAAATTCCTTTAGCCTCTAGAAAGCTTACACCTCAGGTTGCTCCCAATTTCTAGGCATGTATTCCAGCTACTGAGCTCTCTCCAAAATGTGTCTTCTTCTCACCATATTTTTAAATTTCAGCAGGTTGTTTACAGAGCTTTTAAGCTTGGACTGCAGCCAGCATCCCATGAAGAAGAAAGGAAGAATAGGTGTTTCTGTTCAGGTGACCCGTAACTGGAAAGTGCCAGCTAATTTTAGGTGCCTCTCAGGTCAAGCTGTGGGCAAGAGAAGGGGTGCGAACCATGCTGATCTTTAGATTGCAGTTGTGATAAGACTGGTTGTGCATACTGTTTAAAGTTTCCATAATTTTTACTTAAAATAAAATCCTAGATGCTGAAGGAACTGAACATTTTTCATTTAGTTATAATTTTCAGCTATAAATATGTATTTATTTGCCAAAATCAGAGAGAAATACAAATGATATAGGAGATACGGAAGTGATAAGGAGATGTGAAATCCTTGCAATCATGCAGAAAAGCAATACTTTAATCGCCTGCTACTAACTAAATAGAAAACCAGTCAAGAAACCATTCTAATGGTGAGATATACTGGAATATGAAATAATCCTGCTAAGAAACTAGTGGAAGAACCTTCCCTTGGGAGTTTTAAAAGTAACCTGAAAAAATGGCAGAAATGATATAATGTTAGCCATTGCACTTAACGAGGTGGGCAGACTGGGCGACCTAATTAAGCGATAAGACATGACAGGCTGTGCATTACGCTCTCATAACGACATGCTTTGGTGCCTTTAAATGTAAGAGAGAGTGCAGAAAGATGTTAAACACTGAGGTGTGTCATCACTAGACTTTACAACCCTTAGATGCCCTCAAACTATGTTTCTAAAATATTCATTTCCAAAGGTAAAATGTCAACTATTAAAAAGAAAAATATTCCCCAGATGAAGCAGGCACTACTTTTTTTTTTTTTTTTTTTTTAAATTTTAATGCACTGTAAGGTCATATCAAAGGAAATTGTCTAGACAGGGTTTATTTTATGAATTCTTGATGATGATAATAATTAACGTTGTTAACAAAAGTGTGACAGAATGTAAATATTTGATCTTTAAGATTGAAATTGAAATGCATGTGGGAGGAAGGCTGCTTGGGAGAGAGGACTTAAAGCCTTGTTGAGTCCTCCTGCTACCCTTCCCTCCAACAGTGCTACTCTCTGAAGGCAGAAAGCATTGGGGAAGTAGTACAGAGAAGATGGGCCCACTTAGCGACTGACATCTTAGAATCATAGAATCAGAGAATCATTATGGTTGGAAGAGACCTCAAAGATCATCAAGTCCAACCATATAAAACCTTGCAAACTTAGGACCCAGAATTTTCTTAATGAGTTTCAGGAGTGGTTTTTTTTCCCATTTTCAAATGTTCCACCCACCTGCCAACACTGATGTCTGTTAGCTACCTGAAACAGAAAATGGGTGAATGCCAGAGGCACCTGTCAAGAGGTTTGCAATATGAAAGTCCTTCTGCACTACTACTTCAGGCAAGAATAGTAAGAACAGTTCCTAGCAGCCTCTTCACTATTCTGTGCATTTCTAAGTGCTTTATGAACAAGTATTTCCAAAAGTGAGCTTAGTCCTCGCCCTAGGAAAATCAAGGGAAAAGCAAACGATTACTCTTGGCAGAAGAGAAATGCTTATTACTGCTCCTCATTGGCCATGGCCAACTCCTGCACAGCCATTTCAGCATCTCCAGTGGGTAGCACTGGTGGGCCCTGAGTCTGCTCGGTTCCGTCCACGCCTTTCCTCTCCCTCAAACCAAACAAAATTTGCAGTACGCAGCACTTACTTTAATTGCTTGGTGACCTGAAAGTCTGTGTCCCAAAGGCCAGCCTCACACAGACCCACTTGTGTGAACAGACCTGACAGATCACCTGTGTTTTTGAAAGGTTTAGGTCTAATTACATTTTCATTTACTTTATTATTTAAGTAGATTTAGTGTCCCTGGGACACTCCATGGCACCTTGTTTTCTTTTTTTTTTTAATAGGTGACTTTCAAAACTTTGTTATACTTATTAATCAGGGTATTTGCACTACTGACAAAACATTTGCAATTACAAGGAAATGGTTTTTTTCATTTTCTAGAAAAGTTACTGCACTGAGAAAGGACAGGAAGTATACAAGGATTTCTGCAGGATTTTAAGACCCTTTGTTCTGAACAAGCAACTATTGAAGTTCATTTGTCGTTTTACATGTGAAAAAGACAAACTTGGACAGTAGTTATTGTTTTTTAAAAGAAAAATTATTCAGATTTAATTTCCATCTTAAAGTATCTAAGACTTGATTAAAAAAAAAGCAAAACCCCAAACTGGTAGTTGTTCTTTTTTTACTTTTTTAATCCTGTCTGAACCCATGTTCTTCTTTACGTATGTAGTTGTATCTGACAGAATCAGATCCATGAAATACATAAGTAGAACATTGAAAATTCATCATTATTTATTCAGAGGGCTGGTCAGTCATGCTGCATTTACATTTCTTCTACCCACAGGGAAAGGTTGGTAGAGCCAGTCAATCACCATCACATTCTGCTGGTGGTAATTCTCCTGCGTATTCTGTTTTCAATGTCAGCATTGCCTCCATTATGTCACTCAAAACCCAACGCTTTCTTAAAGTCTGTGTTACATTTCCTCCTATGACCTCACCGTACATCCACCCAACTACCTTATCCAAAATTTAAACGCGATTATCATCTGGTGACTTCATTATGACCTTCACCTTATCTTTCAACAGCTCTGTTAGTTCCAGTGTTGGCTGAAGCTGTGTTTTCATCATCCAACTGAGTGGGTGGTGCTGATTTTAATTTTTTTCTTTAGCACTCATGTTTTACTGCAAGTCTACACAGATATCATACAACTGTAATGGTTACCATTTCTATTCAGCTATCCATAAAGCAGATATTCCTCTGACCTCATGATTAGGTAAACAATTTTATTCCCTTGTAGATTTAAGTATCCTCTGAATGCCCTATTCAAGGCATTTAAGAATACTGCATAGTGTAGCAAGCAAGATATTTTTGAAAAGATTTGTATGGCAATTCTCGGAGTTAGGAGACAAAGAACTACGTTCCAGTCAACAAATAGTTAATTTCTAGACAGGCTACAGTCACAGAGGTTACCCAAGAGAAGGGATAGGAGGAAAATGCAGAGACTCCTTGTTGTAATACGAAGAATACAAATGTGTCTTTATACTCAATGACAAGATTAGGACTTAGTGATCACAAAAAAAACCATTAATATTCTGAAACAGTTAGTTACCACTGTATCTACTTTCTAATGTAACCCAGTGATTATTTGCTGGTGTTAATTCTGGTAATATAACTGCATAAGATATAATTACCAAACTTATATGAAAATACAAGGTTTTGGTGAAAGGCTCCACTCTGGCATTTGAGTGATGATGGAGATGCCCTTGTCTGGGCATGCTCAAGGAATATCAGTATTTCCAAAGCAGAAGGATGTAAGCAACAGTTTGGGGATGGAATTTTAAAACTACCTCTTATTGGAAGCTATCGATAAGAAAACCTGGGAGAACAGAAGGAGCTGGACTTGCATTTCAGCTCACCGTAAAGAAAATTTTGGGGCACAAAAAGGAACAGGAGTAAGCAAATCTAGCCTTCTGTGGGGCAAGGTAAGGACATAGGGCTGGCACAGAATGAGACTGACAAGGTCATGAAGCATCTAATCAGCTTGTCAGCTGCATACTGCAGGGTAGGAGGAAACTTTGGAGCTTTTCTAAGTAGTAAATATGTGCGTGCTTCTATTTTCACTTCCATTCATCTTTTTCTAAAGCTTTTTCAACTGTGTTATTTGCATTTGGTAAATACATCTTATCCTAGCTTGCACTAAAGGTGGTCTTAATATAACTGGAAAATTCAAAGACCTTTCATTCCTTGGAGTAGAAATTCTTATAAGTAGGGCAATGAACTGTCTCATGAACTGGACTGTATAATCTCATGTTGTCCAGCTTTCAAATGATATTTCATGAAATGTTTAAAGTATAACAGAACGTGCCTCTGTATAGACCAGTTTGGGAATTGGTAATTCAGCCATTTGTTGACAGTAAACATTTTTCAGCACTGCTGTTGTTTCGATTTAAAGTATAACAGGACGTGCCTCTGTATAGACCAGTTTGGGAACTGGTAATTCAGCCATTTGTTGACAATAAACATTTTTCAGCACTGCTGTTGTTTCGGAAATTTTCTTGTCTTGCAGTACAACAGTGGTGAGTGTGCCTCAACCACGTGGAACCAAAGGAAGTATGAAACCAAATTAATCTGGAAAATCTAATGTCAGTTACAAGGCCAAATCTTCTATGTATGGGAAAAGGATTTGGATGATGCAAAAAATTATCCCAATGGTGGAGTAGGTCACGTCATACACAAAGTACCTTTGTGGCTCTCAGTTTCCACTTGTTATGACAAAAGTTTCTCTTCAAAATATATAGGATACCCGAGAGCCTGAGATAAAGCCCTTAATCCCCGCTTTGCTGGTGCTGACGGAACAGATCTCTGGGAGCGCAGGGCACGGGAGGTTTGACATGCAGGAAGCTGGGGACTGAAGTGGACAGAGGGATGAAAAGTTGCTTGTTTGTAGCAGTCCAACTTCTCCTCATAATTATATCACAGGATTTTAATTTGCTGAACTGGTTTTAATTCAACTTAAAAAATATGGGCTTTAGGGCCTGCTTATCCTGAAGTACATGACTTTGCAAAAAAGACAGGGAATGGTTTTATGCCTGGAATAGAAGAAATTCAGCTCAGTCAGTAATCTGAGAAAAGATTTATAGCCCACAGATTAACTACACAAATGTAGGGAGGTGTGAACCCTCTGTCTTCTATGCACTTGTCTTAAAATGCTGAGACAACTCCATGAATCTTGTTGGACAGAGTTCCATTTTATTTTTCTTTTCTTCCACTTCTCATTCCATATGCTTCTAATGCCGTATGCTTCTTTTGATGTTCCTACTGAACACCAACAATTTTTAGGTTAGAGTTGTATCATCAGTTTGTACTTGTCTGTTACTGGATGATGTAGGTCACAGGTTATTGGTCTGTATCTGTACAGCAAGGATGGTTCAGGTAGGTGAGTTGGCTCAAGCGCGATGTCTCACGTGCCGCTGTCAGCACTGCCTGGTGCTGGTCTGGAGTGGCGAACATTCCAGAGATCACACTATTTCTCTGTGGTCATTGATATGTTTCAGTAGCAGGGGGTGCTATCTAGCAGGTGTTAAATCAAGGGAATGAAGGGAAATTCTCCTTTACAAGTTTCACATCCATCAGAGTTTCTCCCAGACTATTTCCAGGCAGAGTTACCATCCTTGCTCTCTTCCTCTGGGTGTCAGGAGGGTCCCATGCTGGGACCAGCCCTGGTCAGAAGAGGGGATGATGCTGCTGGCATCCCCGGTACAGGGCTCACCAAGTGTTAAGGACGCTACATTGCATCTATGGAACCAAGCAGGACCCAAGCTGACTTCTGATGAAGCCAGTGGTGTGCCTGTGTCCTGAGTGCCTAAGGGGACACTGCGGCACTGTGTCACTCAGGCTTCTTCATAATTCAGGATAACGCAGCCCCCAGAGCCAGAACAACAGAGATCCCACTGAATTAACCAATTTCTGTTGCCTAATTCTGCACCTTTGACAAATTTTCTGAATTGCGTTGTTGCATATTCCTGGTGGAGATCCTATAAAATCTGCAGAAGAGGGCAACGCATACCAGCTGCAGATCATTTATATTTTGATGTGCTGTATTTCTTTGTGACTGTAAATTAAGGATAAGACATATGAAAACAAACAAAAAAAGACACTTCTCACTGACCTCAAAGTGCTGTTGACTTCTCTTACTCTCCACTTTGTAAGTAAGATACTTCAGTTTCTTTCTCAGGAGAGGTAAATTGATGGTAATGCTGAAAGACAAAATAAAGTAATTATGTTTTCAACACAGATATTAACTTAGAGGTGGTCTCTTAGGGGCTAACACATTCCTTGCAATCTTACTTTAAAATGATATTGTAATTGACTACTATTAATCTACTTCATTTGTAGGCTATGTGTACTAAATAAATGATACAAATAGTTGTTCCTGTTGATAAACACTAAACTACCAATAAAATTCAAGCTCAAAACTGATGAGACCGCTTTTTAGACAAGACTCCAATTAAACCAGAAGGAGTTGGTTCCCAAAGCAACCTCTGCAGTCATTAAATAGTATCTACTTACTGTGGAATTTACTGATCAGGGCAATTCATCTCTTACAAACATCTGCTTTGACTCAGAGTACACACCTCTCACATACAAGCTGGAGTAGCATTTCTCTGGCTTTACTCTATTAGGGCTTGGATAAAGTCAACAAAAAGATACCCACAGATTTAGCAGGCTTTGGATGAGGTCCTTGGCTGCTGTGCTAAACATCAGTGCTGGAATACGATCATGCAAACTGCACGTAGTGTTCACACTGCTTCTTACAACTTGATAGAGTCCAGGGCAAGAGAAGGCTCAGCTGTGCTGCATGATGGAAAACCATGAGTAAAACAAGTACGTCGGGGTCTGTGGTGTGTGATACAGAAACACCACCGCAAGGGACCCTCTGCCAGTGCTGGGCTTGCAAGACTTAGGCTCTTCTCCAACACTCGTGATTGTGAACTTTAGCTTGTGCACAGATAAAACTTGGATTCAGCTGAGTCCATTGCTCAAAGCTCTGTGGGAAAGTAGGTGTTGTGTGCCTGGGTCTGTTCCAGCCTCAGAAGCGGCACAGCTGTATTCGTGATGTGCCTTATGTATTACTGAACACCTTGCGGGACACAAGGCTTTGTATCCCCGATGTGGGTGATCGACACAGCACATTACCTGCTCACAGATAAATGAGAGCTGGATCTATTTGCCAAACATGAGTCTGTGTTTCTAATGGGTGTGGCTTGTAAACTTGAAGTTATATATGGGATTTTTAGACCATAAAATCCGTGGGATGCTTATTGACTTCTTTATTGTTAACAGAAGGACAACACTGGCAAAAAAAAAAAAAAAAAAAAAAATTGCGGGTTTGTCACATATAGAAAAAAAAATCTGTAATATCTTGAAGTTTTTAACAGGCTTTTACTTTACTTTCATTACATAATGAAAACAATTAGAATTTTGGTGTTTTACAGCATCACTTTGAATACTTCGTTGCATTGCTGTAAGAAGACCTGAACCAAACTGTTGTAGATTAATGGGAAAAGAAACTAAAACACAGACAAGACAGTATAACAAGCAGTAAGTAAGAATATGAGTAAACAGATGAACTGTAAATTCATAAATAAAAACAATGCTTAATATGTTGAGATAGAAAGCTGTGGAAAAAGTGAAGAATCTTGTTGAACAGAATCAAGGTAAGTCTCAAAGAAACAAAAAGAAAAAGTTAAGGAGATTTCATTGTCAGTTGAAAATATTCGGGTCACTCCATCAGTCCGAGCTATGGATCCATTTCATCATATTCATCTGTTGAACTGCAGGCATTTGGAATCAATGAAGATAATTCTGAGATTCTTTGTACTGATGCTCTGACAATAGTTTACTTTAAAACGTTAGCCAGAGGAAAATCATTGTTATCTTTAAAAATATCCTTTAGTCTAGCATTCTACTTTGTACAAGTATGTTTGAAACAAATGCATTAATGTTAAAGGGCCTTAGAATGACAGGGACTTTGAGCAGAAATTTTGTGCGAGTCTCTTGAATCTACTTGGAAATCAAAATCTCAGGAGCCTTCCAGGATTCGACTCACCTTGGATATTGAAAAATTGGCTGATTCGATAAGAAGAAACAATATTTGAATACTTTCATGTATTCAATTCAAGATTGGATAATAATTCATTCCAGGCTAATATCAATGACAAAATTTGGTTTCTCAGTACAGACTCAGTATAATCGCAGTATAGGCCGGTGAAGCTCGATTCCTGTTACTAGACCCGCACATCTTTACAGGATCTGGACCTCTGGCTCAGCTACAGACGTTTATACACACAAATAACCTTTTCACATCAATATCCTCCTGAAGCCCGCAGAATAACACTTGAATAAAGAAACGTGTGTTTATGCATCCATAGGGTCATGCTTAATTCCCACCTCGATTTTATTTTTGGATATGTTATCGATCCAGAGGTCACTGTTAAAAATTCCTGCACATTGCAAGGGTTGTATTCAGGAAAGAGGGTGTCGTAAACTCCTCTGTATCTCAGGGGATTACATCCTTTCCAAGGAATCAGAAAACTGTGGTGAACAGCAGCCAAGAAGTTGCCTAGCACAAAACTGAAACCAAAATTGCTTTTCTGAGATGAGGTAAGAAAAAAAGGGCTGAGAGGGAATGTTTGCCTGGTGCAAACACACTGGCAGCTAGTTTGGTATTTTTACTTTGGATTGTGGATCCAAAGCATAATCCGATTTTCATTGGCAGTGAAGATCTTAACCAGCATAGATAATTCTTGGCTTGGATTACGCTACCAGAATCTCAGCAGTTTGCATTTCCTTTAAGGCAGAATGACCTGAAGATAGATTGACAGCCCTGATCCATTCCAAGTCAGTTTCTTTTATTATTAGACCATTTAACTATTGTTTTTCTTTGTGATACTGGTTTTTATTACAGTTTGTACACTTTCCCAGAAACGCAGCAAATCTTGTACAACTTGTAATAAAATGGAAGCCTGCAAACAATACTAGAAATCATTCAGAAGGCAGTGAAAATAGAATATTTGTTTCTTTCACACTTTGAAAATACACAGTCAGGCAATATAAATCACAGATACTTTTCTTACCTGTTTCACTCTAACCCAGAGTTCTGAAAACTGGGTGAAAGGATAAAAGAAGAGGTAGCTAGTTTGGGCCAGCTTGTGTATATTCATGAGCCAGGATAGTCAGCAACGAGTTTCCAAAATAAAGAGGCAGAGAGACCAGAGGGATGTGGCTGGGCGTAGTGAGTCACTTGCCTGAGAAGTCCAAGGGAGAGCTTTCTTGTTGGTCTTGAAAACCAATTCACTAACAGGGTAAGCTGGGTCAGATGGAGTAATGAATTTATTATTATTATTATTTCTATCTTTGTCAAGGTATTATTACTATTTCTATTTGTAAATATTTGCAAGATGCCAAAAGACTCAGATAGTCTGCCTAAATACCTTAACAAATATAGAAATAAGAGATCCACCACTTCTTCAGGAAAAAAAACCACACTAATTTTTCTGTTTGATGACATTTGCTTTGGCTGCAAAAGGTAGAGTTGTGGCTGTTCTTACTTCCTGATAGAGTATTTCTCTGCTCTATCCATACGCCCACGATTTTATGGGTTGAACTAACTCATTTCTCCTTTACTGTGTCTAGAGCCTGGTAGCTGGAGAAGAGTAAAACAAAGGGTGGGAAGTTAGTTATCTTGATTATTCTGCATGTCTGAGAGCGCATTAGATATTCTGGTCCACACTGGTGGCATGAATAGACTTTGTCATTTATCTTTGTCAAAGAATTTTTAGGTTTGAGATACCTGCTTTAACAAAGCCAGTGTTCAGGAGGACCTGGGATCAGGTTAAATCTCTCACATCCACAACACAGCCTGAATAATTTTCCTCCAATTTCCAGCTTGGTGTAACTTGTTAGGAAGGTGTCAGTAGTTCATCTTTTCCTGCTTTTTAAATGGTGACACAACGAATGACCAGAACCTGCTCTTTGCATTGATTAGTCATAGCAGCTTTACAACGACCAGCCCTAGACAGACATTTAAAAGACATGAGATAAGAAATTTAAAAAATGGTACAGTATGAAAATTTTACCATTCTTCTTGCAGTCTTTGTACCAGCTCTTCACCCCTGCAGCAAAGGGATTACCATCTGAACTCCAATAGAAACTCAAATTCACAGCAAAACACACACAGCTCAATCAACTGAAAAAAAAAAATTAAAAAGGTAAAAGAGAAGGACCAAACTAATTTATGTATGTTTAGCTTCAGTGTCCAAGTATTATCTATCCATCCAATATTTGCTGTGCCCTGTGTTTATTGTGTGTTCTGCGCAGCTGCAAAGATGGGAAGGGGGCTTGGAGAGCGGGAAAGGTAACGGCTTACCCCAGGCAGGAGCCCTAACCGGGGTGGGGGGGTCGGGCAAAAGGGTTGATCCTGATGGGAAATAACAGGGTCTCTCAGGTGCCCGTCCTCGTGAGGTGGAGGCAGCAGCACCAGGACTTAGGCAGGTGTGAAAAAAAAATGGGACCCGGAGAACTCCTGGCACGGCCGGTGCCACCAGCTGCGGACCAGACCTTCTCTGCCCTTGCTCCTCCCGGCTCCCACCTGATTTTAAATATGCTTTGGTCTCCACTCCTGCTGTAGCTGTGAGCAGGAATTTATTCTCAGTTCCTAACACAGAAGGAAGAAAAGAGGGTTAACAATTACTCTTTCAAAGTTTTAATGAAATGAAACAAATAAATGTCTTAATCTAGCTAGAGATTTATTCACTGGGTTTTTGCTTTCTTTAAATAAAAAATCAGAAGTGATGCCAGTCTGATGAAAAGAACTTGTACTTTTACTACAATTAAAAAGAAATATTCCAACTTGCAACAGCAATACTGGCATTGCCCCGGCAACCTGGGCCAAAGCAGAAAGAGAGTTTCTAACTCAGCTGGAATCAGCTTGCTGGTGCCTATGGCATTGAAAACGGTGTGAGGTAATGCTGCCGTTTTGCTTCGTTCATGTACACATATCACGTAACTGAATTGTGGTGAGGAGGAAGCAGTGATATTTTCCTCTCAGTTACGTGATTTGCACAGGGGAGGTGTCGTTTCTGATTTTTTGTTGTTGCTTGTGTCTCTATAAGATATATATTCCTCACTGATAATTAAATGTGTTAGTAGAAAGCTGTTAAAGATGTATTTGAGTTATTCAGGTACTAGAAGGCTTGAAGGAATGTTGCGTTCTGCAAGTTAACTGTAATTTTCAGGAAGCTTTCAAAATGTTTACACATATAAAGGGTTAGTGGGAAAATTTCCCACCAGTCATTGCTGCTATAGCAATATTGTAAGAACAAAAAGGAAAACGTTTACTGATTCTGTTTTTCTTTTCCAACCTCTGTAATCTGCAGTGAACCATGCACTGAATTTCTGCCTGTAGTGGTGTAATATTCCCTCTTCCATTATAATATGCTTTGCAAAAGGCAGAATACAAATAACATGATGAGAAACATTTACTCATAATTTTACTCCATTTTTTTCCCCCTTCCTATTCAGGATAGTAAAACACAGACTACCAACTAACATATCTTATTTCCGAGCCCATAATCAGAGATGGTAAAGAGATGAGGGGTCAGGGACCTGTCCATTTAGAGAGTTTAAATTACAGCTTAATGGGCTAACTCCACACTAACCTAATTTTATATTCTTTATTCTCAGCTCTGTATTACTGATCCTACTCCCACATGGATTCTCTTGCCATTCAATATTCGGAAAGTGCTTCTCTGCTTTATCTTTCGAGGACTAAATAACATTCATAACCTCTCCATGAGAAGCTGACCTCCACTGGCTGCTGATTCCTCCTCCCCACACAACCAGCCAAGCCCGAGAGGCTCAAAGCGGATGAAAAGCGGTACCCGAGCTGCAGGTTGGGGCGTTTGTGTCAGACGCTGGCAGACAGATGTGGAAATCCCCTTCCCACTGGATCCCTTAAAACGACACCGGCCAAAAGTGCTAATGAAGAAACTTTGAAGACTGTCATGTAAACCTGTCCTGGCATAGGGATATAAGGCTTGACCTAAGAGAGATCCTTAACGCCAGATGTCTAAGTCAGTATATTTTAAATAGCAGTCTTGGATCTAGCACTGTTTCTAGCCCTTCTTCCCCCACCTCCTTAGTAGTGGCTCAGCTGTGGGTACCCCCAACCCTGTATCACTATTGCTATTAATCACTTTTTCAAAAAAGCTGAGATTTGTGTGTTTTTCTCCCATTAAAATGCAAAAAAAATGTGTTGAACAGAGGGAGCATAAGAATCCATGCAGGACTCTGCCTTCACGGGAGATACCGAGCGCGGAGTACAGAAGGACGGCCACGGTGCAGGGATGTTCTGCCGTCACACCCTCCCGTCCCAGCAGTCGCCTCTCCTGGGGTGCTGGGCTGTGTCGCTGGGGGTCTGCGCACAGAGATCGTGCTTCACCCTCCTGGAAGTTTTAGGAAAGGAACAACCTGTTCTGTACTGCAGTGCTCAGGTGCGGAGCGGGGCCTCAGCTAACCCCGCAGGCAGGACAAAGACTAGTAAGTGACTAGTAAGTGACTAGTGAGCGGTCTGTTAGGTTACAGTTGTCCTGTAGGATTCATTCCGTATGAATCTAATGTGACTGCACGAAAGTATGAGGTGTTAGTTTGCAAAGTCAATGGCTTTGAGGATGCGCTGACCAAGATGCACCCTCTTTTTAGACTTTCAGATGAGCTACCTAAAATAGGAGCTTAATCTTTTTAGGTCCCTTTCCTGAAAGAAATATCAGCTTTTCCAACTTTGAGGATCAACTTGTAATGGAGATGGTCATTAAAGTTACCCCATTTACGTTTTCTAAGAATGAGGGTTCAGGTTCACTATAGTGACACCAAAATCTGATAATTTCCTACAAATTGCCTCACAGTCTTATTGCTTCTGAATATTTCAACTGTTGAATTTTTAAAAAATGGAATAAGACAGAACCCAATTAAATAAAATGGAACCCAAAGTTATATTCCTTTCCTTTCTAATAGATAGAATGGTAAATTCACATTTCTGTCCTATGCTATTACTTTTCTTCAGACTGCTCCTCTCTCCTCTGAGAACTGGTCTCATCCTCCAGTTAATAATTCACTGGTAAACACACTCACAAAAATCTGCAAGAGATCAAAAAATATAATGCATTCACTTTTTTTTTTTTTTTTCCCCTTAAATACTGAATTATTTTTGGTTTCCAAGAACTTTCCTTGCAGTAATTTTTAGTTTTATTTGCGTGTATTTTAGCTTCCTTTAATGCCTGGGAAATCTGTGGGAGCTAATAAAAAAGGTATTGTAACAGAAATAAACCATGTGGTTTTATGCTCATACGTTGACTTAGAGCTTCCTATTAAGCTACTGGCAAGTGAGGGGTGATTCTTTCCTTGCTGGATATTGCACCTCTCCTGAAAAGAAGGATGGGTTTGACTCATGCAGGTCAAATTTATTCCCAGTGTAACCTCACTGAAATCAGAGGGATTATATTAGAAGTGCAGTGTTTGCTGCATGCGTTTTATATTGGTTAGGTATAGCCTCTTTCCTTCACTTGGGAGGATTTCTGAGATTCATTAACCTTTCAGAGCAAGTTTTATGCCTAATGTTCATTTTGTCTTAGAGGTTGATTTAATTTAATATTCTCTACAGCACACAAAGCAATGGTTCAATTTGAACAAAACCTTAGGTCATCCTGCAGTGAATCACTTACAGGTGGTTAATAGAAAGCGGTGTAAGACAGAAAAGGAAATACAGCAAAATGAAAATGCATCTGAATGTTCAAGAGAGGAACCAATTAATAAAGCAAGTCACCATAATAGAGGTAAAAGCAGTGAGAGCGATTCATCTAGTTGTTGAGCCAGTTTCATACCAATGTAGCGCAAACGCCTTGATGGAGTTCTGTTAGTCTAGTTGGTATCTCAAGCCCACAGTTCCATTGTAATTTAATGATGCGCCTTAGTCTTCACAAGTGTGTCTAGCTGAAACTATTTTCCATGAAGCTTGGAAGCAATATTCAAATAATGTATTTATTTCCATAAAAGGTGTGTCCATAAAGTCTGAATAAATTTCAGAGTTTCTTGACACAAGGCTGATACAAAAGTTCTTTGGGTTTTTGATTTTCATAGAGAATCATTAATTTAACAGCACTTAGTCTGGGATAATACACTTTTCCTGAATAATTTTTTTTTTTTTTTGTACCAGGAAGTAGCAAAATAGCTGTCTTTTTATTCAGGTAGCTTAAACTCCATATTAATTAGAAGTTGCAAGCATATTAGTAGTCAAAAGGGAAAAATACTGTCCACCTTTTGTAGGTATCTCCAAAAAAAAGCCCAACAAACTCCAAAAGTTTAGAATTAAACTTCAAAGCAATTAAAAAAGTCTACAGTGTGGAAACATGAGTTTGAATCAATCAATTAACGCCTCTCTAATCTGTACCCTGAGGTCAGACCATAAGTTCAGCAGCCATTTAATAATCAGTTCCTAATAACTTCCATCATCTGAACTGGACTAATCGGACCAGATTTTAGCCCAACTCCCATTACAGACAAGGTTGATATGATCACACTGTGCTTGTGTGCCACTAGTTTTGCCTTTCCATTTACTTCGGAATCTGTTGGCCAGTTTTAAGCCAAGTTAACTGAGGGCTGACCTATCTGAGTTCCCACAAATTTTATGGAAACAGGAGCTAAGCCAGAGAAGGGAAAGCTTATAAAAACCTCTGTAAATACCCCAGCTGAAGGAAAGGCTGTGGTATCTGTTTGTGCGCTATATGGCACCAGAAAAGTCGCATAGGAGACAGACATTTTCTGATACCCTCTGTCATGAACGGAGCTTCAGGTGGAAGCTCACAGGATCCCTGGCAGTGCCCAAATCCACACGAAACCACAGTTTGCTACTTCTGGATCACTGTTTCTAGGTGGTGCTGCTATAGGGTCTACAAAGTGGATTTGCTCTATGGGAAATGCTCAGTAAGTTCAGCTTTCCATCCGTATGGATATTTCTGTGGACTGTTACAAAGTAGGAATGTTTAGTCTTCTTTGGCTCCGGGAAGGGGAATGCGTGGTCAGGAAGCTCGGTGAACTTCCCGGGAAGGGGGACGGAGGGTCTGTCCCCGCACCGCAGCCACCACCGGGCTGGGCGGTCTGTTTGCTGGGGATGGGGCTCCTGGCTTTTGCTTTCTGGAGGAAAAAGGCTTTGCAATTTCCCTGAAGGAAGCAAAGTGTCAGCCGTCTTGTTCCTGGCGTCCCAGTGGCCCCGCAGACATTTCTCGGTCCATTTTGCTGCTGTGGTCTAGGAAGCGTTTTCCAGCTGAGCTCTCCGCTTTCCCCTTGGTGCAAGGACACTGCTCTACACATTACATTTTAAAAACACCAGAGAGACCAGAACGTGAGCTCTGGACCCAAATGTCTAGCCCGCTTTCAATTAAGACCCCCCTTTCTGCTTCTATAGCCCTCACAGCCCCACTGGGAAATGCCAGTAGCTCCACCAGGATCACAAACCTGAGCGTGGAAGCTGCTGGGGCGCGAAGGCACAGACCTTCACGTCTGGTATGAAGGCCAGGTGACAACGATTTCATGCTTGCATAATTTTTCCTCTGTTATGTGAATCCTAATAGCAAAAAGTAATGGCAACTCTAAACATCTCTGTAAAACACCGCCACCATTGATGAGTACTGCCAGCTTTTCATTTTTGCTTCGTTTAAATTAATTAAAGGACTGCAGGTTCCGTCAGTACTATCTCCAAGTGTTCAGCACTCCTCAGTGTAGAAAAAAAAGTGAAGACATAGTTAACTGAATATCAATTAAACAAATGCTGGGAATAAACCCCAAGTATTAGTACCTGTCAGAAATAATCCTGGTTGAGTAATCAGTAGGAGTGTTTTTTTGCTGACATGCAATATGTGAACAAATGCAGTAAGAAAGAGTTGTTATTCTCCTTAAGATATTAATAAAATGAAATTAAGTATCTCTTTGAAATAAGCATCTATTCACAAAGGTTGTTTTAGCTAAATATCAGTTGGCATTTCAAATCTTTTGCTTGTTCATTACTTAAGAAATAGTAAGCAAATCCCTTTCTTTCAAACCTTGTTAAATCCTTCCTTCAGAGAATGCATGTAAATACAGCTCGGTATATATTCCAGAGGGTTTCAATAAGGATTTTTCAAGGTACATGTTAGTTCTCTCCTCTCAGTGATGAAGATTCAAGAGTACAACTATTGATTTAAAAATGGACCTACTGCTTACAGCCAGCACTGAAATGCTAAAATAATAAGGATTTTATTTTCCTCTTCTCTGTTTTGTGGCACAATTTTATGGGGGGTTCACACAAAATGTCATAAGGAATTTTGCTCTTGGGAAAAAAAAGGGAACAGAAATGAAAACATTCTTGTGATTGACTAACAGCTTCGTGTGAGCATTAGTGTTTGAATGGAGGCCGAGACCTGAGCTGGCTGGATGTTAAATAAGAAATACATTTTTCCTCTTAGCTGCAGTGGTGGAGAGACGTAATGCAGCAAGTGTGCTCTGTTGTACCATCTGTGACCTCAATGGGGAGGGAGAAAATGGGTTTTTGCTGTCAGCTTCTGGTCCTGTTACAAATTTGAGTTTTACTCCAACATTACTTCCAGTCTAGTTGCATTTGACCCAGCACTCTTGCTGTGCTAATGTCAGTCAGCATCACTGGAGGCCTATGTAACAGCGAGTATTTATAGAGTAAGTATAATTGCTTGCTAAGCCCTGGAAGCATCAGCCTTATGAACTTCCTTATTTTCATTAAAATACACGTTTCTTTCCGCTTGCCTACGGAGGCAATACAGGCAAGGTATTTATGTGCCTTAAGTGGAAGATGCCTGCACTGAGAAATGAAGCTAAGGAATTAAATTTTTTGCCTTATTTAGAGTAAGTTTAAATTAAAAATAGCAGCTTGTGGTCAGGTGTAAAAACTAGTGCATATGTTTACTAGCAAAATATTGATACATGCAAATTACTGATGTCTGCATGTTTACATCTTAAAATTACAGAGCTGTTTATATGTTTGTGCAGCTTAGGGGATGTTCTTTTAATTACCTGCTCCCTTCGATGGGGATAAATGCAGTGCTCAACATGCGAAGTTTTGTGTTTGTGCCATCAAAAAGCAGAGTATCTAGATCTGTTTGCTTGCCTTTGCACACTTACCTAAGTTTTTCTTTAATTTGAGAGGACATTTGGCATTTCAGAATGAAAACCTGGAAGTCACTCTTCACCGGTCTTCTGTTAACACCTGAAACCACACATAAGCTAGACCTGTAATAGTTTAGGGCAGAGTTTTATTGCTCCAGTGTCAGGATATTCTAACCACAATAAAGTGAACATATGACTTTCGTATCTCTAAAACGATGCCTGGAGCAAGTTGCAGTGTTAGCGCTATCGGGCCGAGTGCCGCACAGTTCTGAGTATGTCTTCAAGGTTATTGGCAACCTCAGACTGGGGCTTGTGCACCCATGAGAGCTGAAAACGTAGAACATTTTGCAGCAGCAAGCTTTGCATCATGCATATCCATAACTCTCCCAACTTGAGGAAAGACAGTGTGCGGGTTACAGCACAAGGCCGTGTGTATGCTGACCTCTGGTCATTTTTATGTAATAAATCAAAGCCAGCTATCTTCAATGTGCAAGTTGTTTCATTTTCACAACGCAACCTTCCCCTTCTTGCTTGAACTACAGCATACTAAAAAGCTCTAAACCTGCAGGGTATCCACAGCTATGTGTTTACTCACATATGTATTGAAAATCTGAAAGTTCACGTCTCTTTTCAGTCAGGATAATTTTAAAAATGAAAAGATCTGTAGAATTTTACTATTCAGGATTCTATTTCATAAAATAAAAAATGAGCTAATGCAAGATCCACCTACTGGGATCCTCTCCTCATATAGTCCTGCGACTTCCCTGTGATTCACATTCTCTGGGATTCCACATCTTTCTCCTCAAAATAAATCTCATTTTCTGTATTTTAAGCTTTAGTGTAAGATACTGCCAAATAGTATTCCTCCTTTGCTTGGATGCTCAGATGGAAGTTTTTAATTATTAAAGAGCATGAATCAATTATCTTTAGGTTTCTGGTAGGTTGTGCCTTTCTTTGACCTTGAGTTTATATATTTTTTTCTGGTAAGGACTCTGTTTTCATCCTGGTGCAACGCTGAACCTATCACCAGCGCACAGCAGCGCACATAGGGATGTGTGAGCCCGGATCCTTGAAGGGACCGCGGGGAACACAGTTGTGGTCCCTCCCGTTGGATGGCAAAGTGGATTAGGGCTCCTCCGGTTTTCCTCTGAAATCCGAGACAGAAAACGGCTGCGTGCAATGCAAAGCATGTGTGCCGTAAGCCTGCTTAAGTTCTGGATGCGTCAGACTTTCAGCACACGAGCAGGTGAGCTTTCCAGCTCATGTAGATTGAGTCCAACAAATCCCGCTCTGCAGCGTATAGATAGCAGAATGGGCATTCCCAGAGGATTCGTCTTCACGTGGAGAAGCGTGATATGTGTGAGGCTCGCTGTGTGCGAGCCCACTTTCCTGCACATCGAGCAGTCAGGTCAGATCTACTGCCAGACTTTGTGCCATCGCTTACAGCCAGCTCGCAGAGAGTGGCTCTTGCCCTGGAGCTGGCACAGTAAATGTGCTCCAGGCTTCAGCATTCTGCTGCTCCGGCAAACCGCGTCCTCAGAGGCAAAGGCGTTCCCCTTCCCCGCAGGCCTGGATGGCCCCATCTCGCGAAGGTCACACACTTCTGCTCGGCGGGGATGTGGGAGGATCCCTCACAGAGGGATCTGGTTCTAGCCACTACCTCCAGGATGGTTTGGCAACCAGGGGCACAAAGGACCCCTTGTGCATCCTGATGTGGGGCGTGACGGAGCCCGACGTGCAGCCCTGGCCATCCCTGTTCAGCGGGTTCATTAACCCCATGCTCCTGTGCGGGACTCTGCAGCTTCCTCAGTTTCCCCGGGACTCCCAGCTGGGGTGTTGAGCACAGGACTGGTCCTGAGGTTGTGCTCCTGGCTTTATGAGCACAGTCCTTCTCCCAGTGAAAACAGTACAATGCCAGATGAATGTCAAGGTTTTGCTCTTCACCTCCTAAAACATCTATGAATGTTACGAAAGCTTGTAGTGATACATTTTTAATGTGCACCACATCTGTACATCTCTAGAATGACCTGTCTATATGAACAACAGCTGAAACACCTCATTCTGTATGGCTGCCAAGACCCTTTATGTACATCACATTAGTCAACACAGAAGGAATTGGTTATTTTTATAAGGAAAATGTCACTAAATCCTTTTTCAAATATTTAAAATATTTTTGGCAAATCACGTTTTTATGATCCTTATACGGCTGTTTCATACTGAAACAAAACATGATACTGTACATGATGAATATCCCAGAACCTCCTCTCTGATTTTATTAGCTCCTTTGCACAGATAGATGAGACTTAGCACAAAAAACCCAAATAGTTGTGATATAAATCCTCATTTCTGTATGCAGTCAGCTTGTTATGCACCACATTGGCAGTATCAGCAGCTCTAAAGTATGTACAGCTAAGGTAGTGAGGGCCCATCGCTCAAGGGCATAGCATGGAGACACTCAAAAGGTGAGGTGCAAGGAGAAGTGGGAAAATGCATGGTCTTGTATGGAAATCCTGGAGGTTGGTTTCTCTCCTGGTACTGATGGGCCGGCGGCGAGGGATTGGGGAAGCTGCAGGTATCTGACAGCCCTTGTACTTCTGACGTAAAAACGCCTGCGAGAGGTGATCTGCGGGGCTGGTGTGACTGAACGTGGGAAAGGTCAAACCTAATTAGAGAAGACCATCCTTTCTTCATTTTGCTGAAGTGAAACACACGCCGTCAGCAAGACTCGAAAGGCTGATACTTCTTCCTGCCCTAACAGCCCGGTCACCAGCGATCTCTCCGGTGCAGCCCATCTTCTTTTCACTTCATTTTTTCCCTCTTCTTTTCTTCTCCGTCTTATAATTACCCAATGGACCAAATCACACTGGTTTGTGCTGTTCCAGAATACCCACGAATACAGTGAGTAGATTTACTCCAGACTTACACCGACAGGACTGGTAGCAGGATCTGGCACGTTTTCTTTGTGAGCACCCTGAACACTTTCTTTCTCTGCCCTTCCAGCTGGGTAGCTTCAGAGCCTGGCAAATGAGAGGCATTATTTTTAACGTCTCATTCAAACAGCAATGTGGTAGAAGTGGCAAATAATAGTTGCTTTCAATACAGGAAACAACACACAGTGCCACTGTTCCTATTTTATAAGCTATATTAAAAAATGTCTTCGTGTTGATGATAATAATTATTTGTGCCACTCCAGCATATAGACTATTCATTTAGAAGTTTACTGTTAATCAATGCCGTATTTAGAGCAATTTTTTTGTGTGCGTATGTCTGTGAATTTTAATACGCTAAAGAACCTACTCAGTAGGGTGTAAAAGGTGATTTGGAAAATAAGTTTTTAAAATACTTCAATAAAATAGCATATATAAATAGTGCACTGAAAACATTATGAATAGGGCTGCCAAATGAAGCACTAAAATGTTAATTTTGCATGGATATCCCTAACACAGAACAAATGTATTTACTTTTTTCCTGAAATTGGGCCTAAAATAGACAATTTTCCTTTAAATGGCAAAAGGTGTGTATTAATACTAAGGCTACCCTGCCAGTCAAATTCCAATCCCTGCTCTGAGACAGAAAGACACTGCCTACTACAAAGGTATCAGAAAGTAACTTTTTAATAGAGGAAATGCCGTATCTTATTCTCAAATTTGTTCCAAGAAATGGGATTTGAGCTGATTTTGAAAAAATACCCAAAAATATCATCAACCGGAGAAAAGCACTTGGCATGAGAACATGGAAATTTGGCAGAGAAACAAGCAAATAGAAGCACTGTTATAGTGAAGTGTTGGACAACATTAATGATGGGATGTTTCAGATATCACATAAACAAAAGTAATGATGCAATTAGTGAAACGCTTTTCAAATTAAAGAAAAATAAAACTATCAACCCCGCTCTGAGACAGGAGGTGTAAGATGTAGGGAGGTATGGTCCTTCATGTTCGACCTCCAAGCACTGGAACGCTCCGTGATGCCCAAGCTGTTGGAAGAGAAAGCAAACTCAGAGGTGGATGGGGAACAGGGTCAGGAGGGAGCCTAAGGTCTTGCTGGGCAGAGAGTATCCAGCTAAACTAAACAGCCCTTACTTTCCTGATATCAAGGGAAAATAGACACAAATGGCTGCTGGCTGAAGCCTCTAGTAGTCACAGCTTGGGATATTCAGTTCAGTTGCCTTCACAGAAGATCTGTGTGGAGAAACACCCGTTTTCTACCCTGGGATAAAACTGCTTCTGAGTCAGATCAGGAGGTTTTGCATTAATCCTTTCTTTTTGCAAATTATTACAGCACTGTGCAGAACGTGTGTTTGAGTTGCTGGCGACTTGATCGCACGCTGGGCCAAGCACGTGGAGTCTGTGGAAACCTGCTGAGAAAATCCTGCAGAAAGCCTGATGCCCTAACGATGGCAGAACTTGTGCCAGGCAGAGCTGCTGCAGGGAACAGAGAAGGTGCGTGCTCTCCTTGCATCCGCGCTTCGCTGCTTGGCTCCCTTTTATATTTGGGGATGTGGAGATGAAGGTGAAGAAGCAGACCCAGACCCATGCAGGATCTCCAGGAAGAAAATATTCCACAGGGATCTCCTCTCAGAGCTGCTTATATCCCTAAGCAGTCTCTTACGAGGCAAACAAACCCAGGAGCTCCCAGGCCAGCCTAAGAGGATGTTAATTATGGTTGCTATAAATACAGTGCAGCTCTGGCGTGGTTAATGTTTTTGTTCTTTTCATCTTTATCTCAGAGAACAAGAGGCTGAGGAAGCGCATACCCCGTCCCTGACCTGCGCGTTCCCGGACATCAGGGAGAGCTTCGGTGCAGAGCGGAGAGAGGTCTGCGGGGAGAGCTGGGGGGAGAAGGGCTGCCGAGCCAGAAAAGCCCGGGTCCACGCAGGAGCAGAAAGATCAACTAGTTGTGAAACTGCTCTTTTAGCAAACCGTGCTGTCTTTTTCACAAAGGCAGTGTTTTCTCGCAGAAATCAGGACATGAGAAATCCCTCCTTCACTGTCTGCTGTTGGATGCCAAGCGTTCAACCGAGAGCTTATCTATTTTGTTGAAAGGTGATTGTAAGGAAAAATGCATAGGTATTTTGTCCTATAATGGTGTCTGAGCCCTTTGACAAAACAGAACAGCTTCCTACGAGAGGCCTCTTTTATTATTTTTTTTTTTCTCCAGGCTGAAATTATTATTCTACTACAGAAAGTAAAGGTTTTGCCTCCCTTCCCATAAAAATTCCACCCACTTTAATAGGAAAAGAGAAACATTTATTCTTCCTGTTTCTGGTCCCCATCCAGACCTTCACAATCTTGTAATGTGTTTATCCTGGAAAATAGGGAATTGTCTGTATTTTCCCCGTGTTGCAGATGGAGAACTAATGCAGAAGCGAACTAAAAATCACACGCTGAGCAGAGCCCAGCCCAGCGGCCCCAGGATCAACACCGCGATTCATGAACCTGAGCGAGGAGCTGTGCTCGAGCTGCTGCAGAGCAGGGAGGGAGGGATGCTCTGAGAGCCAAACACCCACACTGTGAGTGTCTGTGTAGACCCAGAGCTCCTGTTCTCACCATCACCCCGGCGGTGATACCCAAAGAGGCTCAGCTTGGGGGTCCCTCACCTGGATAAAGGATCTAGCTGACATACGGCTACACAATACCTTTAATACCAGGCGTAGTATAGTCCTGACCGTCTGTAGGTCAAGCACAGGCTGTGGGATGCGCCTGGTCAGCCCTGGAAGATGATGGATGGAGAGTCATGGAGGGAACGAGCCCATTCCTTCTCTGCATCGTGACAGACCCTGGCTCCCTTCTCTCTTCCCAGGTGAGCAGGGCTGGGCTGCACATACCCAAATCTACCTCCTCTCCTCCGGGCTGCACATACCCAAATCTACCTCCTTTCCTCCTTCCCACAGGACAGCGTTGCTCCCCCTGCTTATCTGTCCCCCCGCTCCCCCCGGCAAGCGAGCAGAAGGGCAGGGTTGGCAGCGGCAGGTCCTCCCGCCGGGGCGGT
>NW_009609044.1:37329-38562 GCF_000690535.1 Cariama cristata
GGGATGTTTGAGGAGGGCTGGTACCCTCGTGGTGGGGAAAGACGGAGAAGGAGGTGACTGCCAAGGCAGGGGAAGGGGGATGCGGAGACAGATGGCTGCGTGCACAGGGAGCACTGCCTGCGTGGGTAACAGCGTGTGGGAGGTTGCACAACTCGGAGCTGCTCCCTCCCAACAGTCCAGGCTGGATTGCTCCTGCGGGCACTTACACGATGGTAACCATCTCCTCCCCTCTACAATTATGCCAGTATGGGGTGGCCACACAACCACTGATCTCCCGACGTGCTGTATCTCTTCTTTCTACCCCTTGGTTTTAATTTGGGACTTCTCTGGATGCAGCACTCCTTTCTGATTATTCTGGAAGCACTTGAGGGATTTGTAACAGTAATAATGTATGGTAGGTTTGGCTGGGAAAATTCTGTTTAACAAAAAATGTTGAGGTTTTGAAACTTATTTTCATTCTGTGTTGGAATAAAATCAAAGTCTTCCAAAAACTGTTTTGGAAACTGAGCAGAGCAATCCGTTAGGGACCCACTGGGGGGTAGGAGGTCCTTGTTTGGAGCTGAGTATAACAGGATTATGGGTCTGGGTCTCTGCTCCCCTAAAAGCGGGCCCTAGGCAGGGACTATTCGGAGGTGCTGCTCCTTTGTTCTGGTTCAGACTAGAAATCTGACTCTGGACCTCATTATGGAAAACCAATATATTTTTGTTAGAAAAAAAAATTTATTGCAATATATTTGTATTTTCTTTTGAAAAACTCCAGGTCAACCTGAAATTGAGGCCATGCCACAGAAATTAAGTACGCAGGTTTTCAACATTCATTTCATTTTTCTCCTAGGTATGTATTCGGCTACATCACTTAACTTGGTGTTTACTTTTTACTTTTAAAATGTGCCGTTTACAAAATAACAATATAAATCAAAACCACAGCAACTGAACTTCTGTGGGAAACGGCCTGGCTCTCCTCTCAGCCACTGCTTGCCAGCTTCACTTCAGAAAATCATCTGACCCCGGAGCTGCCTTCAGAAATGCACCGAAGGGATTCCAAGGCATGTACAAAATTCATAAAATCATTTCAGGAGCAACAACAAGATGGGTCTCCACCCCAGGGCCCGGCTGGGCTGGAGGGGTGAGCCAACAGCAATCTTGTGAAATTCAAAGCGGATCGATGCAAAGTGCTGGATGTCTGAGGGGATCTCCCTGCACGGGTGCGGGAGGTGCTGGGGCCCTGCAGCG
>NW_009609045.1:0-4010 GCF_000690535.1 Cariama cristata
AGTCACTTTTGATTGCCCTCGGACTATGCGTTGTGGCTTCATCACCGCCCACATGGAAGACCAGTAACAGGTAGTAGTCAGAGGGTCGTACCAGGCTAGGAAGTTTCCTAGTGATGCCCCTAGCCTGGCCTCTGGGGAGGCAGCAGGCTTCCTGAAGAAGGGGGTCTGTTCGGCAAATAGGACCCTCTGTTCCCCTCAGAAGGGAGTCACCTACAACTATAACCCTCCTTTTCTTCCTTGTGGGGGTGGTTGTGATGCGAGGGGTAGGCCTTTCTGACCTTGGCAACAACTCTGGTGTAGAAGGTCCTCCTTCCTCCTCCTTATCCTCCATTGCCTGGCCTTCCACCTCCAGAGCCTCATACCTATTGTACAGAGGCACCTGGGAGGGTGATGTGGGCAAGGAGGGATTTCACCTGCTGCCTCAAGTGTGGACTTCCCTCCATTCAGTCTTGTCCTTTGTGGTGATGTCTGCAACCTGGCAGGGGGAGAGTACAGGACCCCCCCGGGCTTGTTTTTTTCTCCGTGGCTGTTCCTGTCTCCAGTGGGCCAGAGCATGGCTCCACCAGTCTATCTCCTCCTCAGACTCCCTGATGCTCCTGAGCCTTTCTGCTTCCTCTTTTAGCTCTGCCACTAGGCTAAGCAGATCATCCAACTGGTCGCACCTCACACAGCTGTTCTCACCATTGCTGCCCACTGCCAGTGCGAGGCTCTGGCACTCCCTGCAGCCCGAGACCTATGTGGCTGCCTGTCTTTGTGGGAGCTCCGTCTGGGTACCTACCTCCGTTCTGGCGAGCAGAGCGGACATAGCTTTCTGCCGTGTGGACCATGCCTTGGCTCCTTCTAGGAAGGCGATAACCCCCGATTGAGCTGACAAATCTCTTGTGCCGCTGGGGGTGACAGCGCCATTTCCACATGCCCTGCCTGCGCAAACTGCTGCGCCACACCCTGGCTGACGCGCCATGTCCTCTTTGCCCACTCTGTTCGCTGCACTCCTGGTTGCTAGTGCTCCCTAAGTGCATTTAAATCGCCCGCGGTTGCTCCTGGCAACGCCCCCTCTGCGTCAGCCCTGCTCGCAAAAGCTGCCAGCTCCTGACAGGTTCCTCGGCTCTTCCCAGGCCTTCTCTGACCCCAGAAACCCCCCTGTTAACCTCGACCTTGCTCCAGTTGCGGAACTAGTCGTTGCCGCCACTGCTGCTTCGCTGACCTCGCTGAAATATTCTATAACCAGCTGGGAGGAGTCTCACAATCACTAGCCCTTGTTCTCTTGGGGCACATGTGGAAGAGAACTTCCTGACACAGCTTGTGAGTGAACCACCTAGGGAAGATGCCTCGCTGGACCTGCTGTTTGTGAACAAAGAAGGACTTGTGGGTTATGTGATGGTTGTAGGCCATCTTGGGCATAGCAATCATGAAATGATAGAGCTTTCAATTCTCAGAGAAGTAAGGAGATGAGGCAGCAGAACCGCCACCTTGAACTTCCAGAAGGCAGACTTTGGGCTGTTCAGGAGCCTGATAGACAGAGTCCCTTGGGCGGCAGTCCTGAAGGGCAAAGGGGTCCAGGAAGGCTGGACATTCTTCAAGGAGGAGATCTTAAAGGTGCAGGAGAAGGCCATCTCTATGCACTGAAAGATGAGCTGGAGGGGAAGAAGACAGGCCTAGCTGAGCAGAGTTTAGGCTGGAACTCAATAAAAAAAAGGAGACTTTATGACTCTTGGAAGAAAGGGCAGGCAATAAGGATATCATGAGTTTATGCAGGGAGAAAATTAGAAGGGCCAAATTTCAACGAGAACTTAACTTGGCTACTGCCATAAAAGATAATAAAAAATGGTTGTATACTTTAGTGACAAAAGGAGGGGTAAAGAGAATCTCCATCCTTTATTGGATGTGGGGGGAAGCATAGTAGCAAAGGATGAGGAAAAGGCTGAGGTACTTAATGCCTTCTTTGCCTCAGTCTTTGATAGTAAGACCAGTTGTTCTCCAGGTACCCAGCCCCCTGAGCTGAAGACAAGGGTGGGGAGCAGAATGAAGCTGCCATAATCTAAGGGGAAATGATTAGTGACCTGCTACACCACTTGGACACACACAAGTCTATGGGGCTGGATGAGATCCACCCAAGGGTACTGAAGGAGCTGGTGGAAGTGCTTGCCAAGCCACTTTCAATCATTTATCAGCAGTCCTGGCTAAACCGGGGAGTTTCAAGTTGACTGGAAGTTAACAAATGTGATGGTCATCTACAAGCAGGGCCAGAAGGAGGATCCAGGGAACTACAGGCCTTCAGTCTGACCTCGGTGCCAGTGAAGGTTATGGAGCAGATCATCTTGAGTGCCATCACGCGGCACGTACAGGACAACCAGGTGATCAGGCCCAGTCAGCATGGGTTTATGAAAGGTAGGTCCTGCTTGACTAACCTGATCTCCTTCCATGACAAGGTGAACCACTTAGTGAATGAGGGAAAGGCTGTGGATAATGTCTACCTAGACTTTAGTAAAGCCTTTGACACCTTTTCCCACAGCATTCTTCCTGAGAAACTGACTGCTTATGACTTGGACGGATGTGGTGTTTGCTGGGTAAAAACTGGCTGGACTGCCTGGCCCAAAGAGTGGTGGTGAATGGAGTTAAATCCAGTTGGTGGCCAGTCACAAGTGGTGTTCCTCAGGGCTTGGTATTGGGACCAGTTCCGTTTAATCAATGATCTGGACGAGGGAATCGAGTGCATCCTCAGTAAGTTTCTGGACACCAAGTTGGGTGGGAGTGTTGGTCTGCTTGAGGGTACGAAGGCTCTACGGAATGGACCTGGACAGGCTGGATTGATGGGCCAAGGCCAATTGTATGAGATTCAACAATGCTCAATGTTGGGTTCTGCACTTCGATCATAACAATCCCATGCAATGTTACAGGCAAAGGGAAGAGTGGCTGGAAAGTTGCCCGGTGGAAAAAGACCTGGGAGTGTTGGTCGACAGCTGGCTGAATATGAGCCAGCAGTGTGCCCAGGTGGCCAAGAAGGCCAACAGCATCCTGGCCTGTATCAGAAATAGCATGGCCAGCAGGACTCGGGAAGTGATTGTGCCCCATACTTAGCACTGGTGAGGCCGCACCTTGAGTACTGTGTTCAGTTTTGGGCCTCTCACTACAAGAAAGACCTTGAAGTGCTGGAGCGTGTCCAAAGAAGGGCAACGAGGCTGGTGAAGGGTCTTGGGAACAAGTCTTTTGAGGAGCAGCTGAAGGAGCTGGGGTTGTTTAGCCTGGAGAAAAGGAGGCTGAGGGGAGACCCTATTGCTCTCTCCAACTACCTGAAAGGAGGTTGTAGTGAGGTGGGGTTCAGTCTCTTCTCCCAAGTAATAAGACAAGAGGAAATGGCCTCAAGTTGTGCCAGGGGAGGTTTAGGTTGGATATTAGGAAGAATTTCTTCACTGAAAGGGTTGTCAAGCACTGGACCAGGCTGCCCAGTGGAATGGTAGAGTCCCCATCCCTGGAGGTATTTAAAAGATGTGTAGAAGTGGTGCTTAGGGACAAGGTTTAGTGATAGACTGGGCAGTGCCAGGTTTATGATTGGACTTTATGATCTTACAGGTCTTTTCCAATCTAACAATTCTATGATTCTATGTTTTTGTGCAGTAAATCAAGACCCCAAAATAGAACTCAAAACACCTGTAGTCACACATGAGAATTTAGACCTAGAAGCTCTTGTGTGATTGCAGTTATCCCTTAATTTGGATACTTACCCAAAATAAAACTGGAAAACAAAGAAAATTGCTTTCTTTGAAAAAAAACTCCCACACCAACCCCAAAAGCACAGTCATACACCACCATGACCACCACCCTCCCCCGTCCTGCTCTCCCGTTTAGTCTTATATACAGTGCAATATTTCAGACTGTGTAGCAGACGTCAGAGAAGAAAACATTGTCAAAATAAAAGCAATGAACACCTTTATCTTTAGCAGTAGGAATCATTCTTTAGGTTATACATGAAAACGGGCGAGGTTTCATAATACCCTTCAGCAGCATTTCCT